>NC_037684.1:23420468-23561899 GCF_003255815.1 Theropithecus gelada | reverse complement strand
CACACACCCTCTCACACACCCTCACACACCCTCGCACATACCCGCCTCACACACCCTTGCACACACCTTCACACACCCGCACTCATGCACACCCTCACACACATTCTCGCACACACCTTCACATACCTTCACACACACCCGCACACACACCTTCACACATCCTCGCACACACCCTTGCACACACCTTCACACACCCTCACACACACACCCTCCCTCACACACACCCTCACACACCATCACACACACCTTCACACACTCTCTCACACACCCTCGCACACCCTTACACACATCCACACTCACACACACCCTCACACACACACACGCGCCCTCACACACCCTCACACACCCTAACACACGATCACACACACCCTCACACACCCTCACATACACACACCCTCACACTCCCTCACACACAACCTTCACACACGCTCACACACACCCTCACACACCCTCACACACACACCCTCACACATACCCTCCCTCACACACACCCACACACCTTCACACACCTTCACACACACCCACACACACCCTCACACAAACCCTCACACACACCCTCACACACCCTCACATACCCCCAAACACCCTCACACACACCCTGACACACGCACACCTTCATACACCATCACACAACCCATGCACACCCACATACCCTCACACATGCACCGTCACACACACACACACACCCTCACACATACAACTCTCACTCTTACCCACACACCCTCACATACACCCACACACTCTCACACAGACCCTCATACACACACACCCCCACACACCCCCTCACACATACCCACCCTCTCACACACATCCTCACATACACACACACCCTCACACACACACGTCCCAAACATCAGTCCCTGCCCACTGCACCATTAATAGGGGCCTGAAACAAGGAATGGAAAGGTTGTGGGAGAGGCTCTCCCACGAATCCCATAACCCAGACATTTAAAATGTCTAACCCAGCAGGGCCTGCTCCCTCACCCCCACCCCAATCCCTTCCTGGGAGGCAGCAAAGGAAGCGCTTCTCTTGGTCCCTTAGGGGCTCCAAGGACTTGGTGGGGAAGGGATCTTATCCCCTGCCCAGGACTGAGGCTGGCCTGTGTGTTTGGGACTTGTGGGGTCCCCACAGTTCTCCTGGCAGGACTGGGGGACACCGAGGCCCAGCAGACCACACTATACCCACTTGTGGGCCGTGTCTTTGTGCACACCTTGGACCATGAGACCTTTCTGAGCCTTCCTGAGCACGTCGGTGAGCGGCCTGACAGGCACCCAGGCGGGAGGGCTGGGGTGGACCCCGGAGGGCTCCTGCTGTGACTCTAATCCCCTCTCCTCGCTTCCACCAGCTGTCCCACCGGCTGTCCGCATCACCTACCACGCCCACCTCCAGGGACACCCAGACCTGCCGCGGTGGCTCCGCTACACCCAGCGCAGCCCGCACCACCCTGGCTTCCTCTATGGCTCTGCCACCCCAGAAGATCGTGGGCGCCAGGTCATTGAGGTGCCGTCAGGGACCCTGAGAAAATCATAGGGGTGGGCCAGAGTGGCCTCCTAGGAGCAGCCCTACCAGTCGGATTGGGTGTTCCTTCACAGTCATTTACATATAATTTACATACCTCTAATTTGGTATCTGAGTCCTCTCCTGCCAGGCCCCCACTGTGCCACGTTTCTCCCCTAATCCACCTCTCAGGTGTCTATCCCATCCCCCAGGTTACAGCCTACAATCGGGACAGCTTTGATACCACTCGGCAGAGGCTGGTGCTGGAGATTGGGGACTCGGAAGGTACCTCTAGCTGTGCCCCATCCTTTCCTCACCAATGCCAGTCTTGGGGGACCTCCCCTGGAAAGGGAGGGGGCTGTGGACGGGAGAGGCTTGGAGAGGAGTGGAGCAGGGCATCCTGGAAAGTGGGGACAAGGCCTTAGAGAATGGATGCTGGGCTGGGGTTCCAGGCTCTGGAGTTCTGTTACCGGTTGCGTTGCAGAGACTACGGGGCCTTGGCTCGTTGGGGTCTGTGATGGATGGGACACTGAGGGGCCTGAAGGGGTGTGCGGGGATGTGAGGAGGAGCTTCGGGGAGACTTCGCGGGGCAGAGCTGGGTCTGGGTGCAGCCTGAGGTGTCCACCTGGCCTTCCCAGGCCCCCTGCTGCCCTACCAAGCTGAGTTCCTGGTGCGCAGCCATGATGTGGAGGAGGTGCTGCCCTCAGCCCCTGCCAGCCGCTTCCTCTCAGCCTTGGGGGGACTCTGGGAGCCGGGAGAGCTTCAGCTGCTCAACATCACTTCTGCCTTGGACCGTGGGGGCCGTGTCCCCCTTCCCATTGAGGGCCGAAAAGAAGGGTAGGTGTGCAACCCTAGAGGACTTCCTGAAAGAGGATGCTGCTGCTTGTGGCGGGCATAGAACAAGGGTCTCCCTAATTTCCAGGTGGGGCTTTACCATGCACATCTCCACCTCCCAGCGTCACACCACTCTCCACTCCCCTCTGGCTACCCCCCCATCTCCTTGTCCTTCCAGAGCCCAGACCCTAGTTACCTTGAACTCTGTACTTCCCGGTGCCTCATGAGGACATACCAGATCCATGCATTAAAAGACATTCCTTAGTGGGGAGGGTAAGGCCCCCTAGAAGAATGGGTTGCTCTGGGTACTCTCACCATGACCTCAGATCTCTGGGAGGACTGTGACTCCTGCCAGACCCCAGCTGTGCCATATTCCTCCCTTAATCCTCCCTCCTAGCCATCTCCCCCATCCCACCCCCAGGTCATAGCCTACAATCAGGACGGTTTCAACAACCCCTGGAGAATGGTGCCTGGTGCCCCCTGCCCCCACTCTGCTGACAGTGACTTCTGTCTGGTCCCAGGGTGTACATTAAGGTGGGTTCTGCCTCACCTTTCTCTACTTGCCTGAAGATGGTGGCATCCCCCGATAGCCACGCCCGCTGTGCCCAGGGCCAGCCTCCACTTCTGTCTTGCTACGACACCTTGGCTCCCCACTTCCGCGTTGACTGGTGCAATGTGACCCTGGTGAGGAGGGATCCTGGGTCCAGGGGTGGGTTGGAACATGGTCCCCCATCACCGTCCCCCTTCCCTCACATGCCTCTTCCTACCTCCGTCTCTCTGATTGCTCCAGTCCCCATTTCTTTCTCTGATGCTCTCAGTATTGCCCACAGGCTCAGTCTGATGATACACACACACACACACACACACACACACACACACACACACACCCCGCCTGAAGTTCTACCTTACTCCCACAAGAGGGCGACAGAGTCCGCAATCCACATGTGGGGGTCTCCAACTCCGGCGCTCCAGATCCGCCCAGGCCAACAGCTATGTCATAGTCTGGTTCCCAAACCCTTTCCCTACCAAGGGCCTCTGCGTGACAGCTCTGTCTGATTTTCTCTAAGGTTCTACCTAGCAAACCCACTTACAACAAGGATCTGAGAACTCTTCACACTATAAACCAAAGATGCTCACAACAGCTTTTTGGATACTGAGCTGAGGTTCACAGGATCCCACTGCTGGTGTACTCTGTTCCTGTGAATTGACCAACAGAGCAGGGACTCATTCAGGGTCCACAGCCAGTGACTGGTAATTGACAACATTCTTGAGCCCTTGCTCTGTGCTGGGCACTGTCCCATCAACATATTTTATGCTCACCACCACTCCAGGAGACAGCTGCTACTATTATCCTTCTGACTTTAGAGGTGACGAAACAGAGGCACATAATCATCCTAGCTAAGCACTTGTCTGAGTCTCGATTCAAACCAGGAGGTCAGACCCTAGAGCTGTGCATTAACCAGTGCACTGTCCTGCCTCTGCTGGACTTTGTGTCTCCTGCCCCCTAGTCCTGGCCCCTGCCCTGTTTCTGGGGACCTCTGTGTCCAGCCAGCCACTTCCTGCATCAGCCCTGAGCTCTCTGTGCAGGTGGATAAGTCAGTCCCGGAGCCCGCAGATGAGATGCCCACCCCAGGCGATGGGATCCTGGAGCATGACCCGTTCTTCTGCCCACCCACTGAGGCCCCAGACCGTGACTTCTTGGTGGATGCTCTGGTCACCCTCCTGGTGCCCCTGCTGGTGGCCCTGCTTCTCACCTTGCTGCTGGCCTACGTCATGTGCTGCCGGCGGGAGGGAAGGTGAGTGTGGGCATGAAGGGCAGGGGAGTACCTGCTGGAGCTCACACCCATGGGACTCCTGGTGGCACCTGTGCTGTGTGGGACCCAGACGCCCTGGGAATGGGGTTCTCAGGCACAAAAGGAGTGTGAGGCCCCTTTGTAGGCAACTTAGGGCTTGAGACCTGCCTGGCCTGGCACCAGGAGGGCATTGTGGATAATCGCACACTGACCTCCACACACACTGGAGCCCTGGGGCACCTTGAGGTGAAGCCCAGAGCTGGGCTAACCCTCTCCTTCACTTTCCCACAGGCTGAAGAGAGACCTGGCTACCTCTGAGTGAGTAAAGGAAATCAGGGGGTGGGGTGGGAGCCCACCTAGACAGTTGTAGGACCCCCACCCCCAAACTATGCCATGAACAGCAGAGACAAAATAAATCATTCTGGGGTGACCTCTGAGTCCTAGCCCCGGGCTGGCTGGATGCTGGGCCTGATCTTTCCTGACTCTGCCTTCTTATCTGCTGGTGTCCATAGAAGAGTTTCTAGTGAGCTGGGTGTGGTAGCTCATGCCTGTAATCCCAGCACTTTGGGAGGCTGAGGTGGGAGGATTGGTTGAGCCCAGGAGTTTGAGGCCAGCCTGGGCAACACAGTGAGACCCCATCTCAACAAAATTTTTTTTTTTTTTTTTTTTTTTTGAGGCGGAGTCTCGCTCTGTCGCCCAGGCTGGAGTGCAGTGGCGCGATCTCGGCTCACTGCAAGCTCCGCCTCCCGGGTTCCCGCCATTCTCCTGCCTCAGCCTCCCGAGTAGCTGGGACTACAGGCGCCGCCACCACGCCCGGCTAATTTTTTGTATTTTTAGTAGAGACGGGGTTTCACTGTGTTAGCCAGGATGGTCTCGATCTCCTGACCTCATGATCCACCCGTCTCGGCCTCCCAAAGTGCTGGGATTACAGGCTTGAGCCACCGCGCCCGGCCTAACAAAATTTTTTTTTAATTAGCCAGGCATGGTGGAGCATGCCTGTGGTCCCAGCTACTTGGGAGGCTGAGATAGGAGAATCGCTTGAGCCTGGGAGGTTGAGGCTGCAGTGAGTCGTAATTGTGCCACTGCACTCCAGCCTGGGCAACAGAGTGAGACTCTTTTCCCCAAAAAAGAAGAGCCTGTTGTGGCACAGGGGAATGGGAGCTACTGCCACTCTGGGGGAAAGGGCTTGAGAAGCAACTTAAGAGACTCCCAGTATCAGTATGAGTCAGACACCTGCGGTCCAGGCCGGGCTCTGCCACACAATTACTCCGTGACCCTTCTTTCTGGCTTCAGATGCTCCACCTGCAAGACCACGCGGTTGGACTAGCTGGTGTCTATGAATGCTTCCAACTCTGCCAGCCTTTCCCAAATCCTTCCTCTCTTATTTTGGCCTGGTTTCTCCTACTCATGGCCTTACCCCTCCTCTGTGCCCCCAGCCCTTTTCCTCTCCCACTCCCCTGAACCCCAGATTCCAGGAGGCAGATGTGAAATGTTAGCTTCCTTTTATTCTCACTGCACTGAGCCAATGGCGGGCTTGGCACCCCTGACTGCTTGCCCGGCCTGCCTCGTTAATTGCAGTGGCACTTGGCGATCCTTTGAACCCTCTTGACAAGTCACTTGTGCCCCTGTTTGGAGCCCAGTAGTGACCTGCGCTGTCCAAAGGGGCACTGCCCAGAGCGGCACTGCCCAGAGAGGCACTGCCCAGAGCGCCTCCTCTGCTGCTGTTGTCTCTTGACCTTGAGCTTGGACTTGGAGGCCTGCTTCTTGCCCAGGGTGAAGGAGCCAGAGGCCCCCTGCTGGTCACCTGCTGAGCATGCCCTTGTCCACCAGCTCCTTGAGCACACGCTTGAAGTGACAGGCATTTCGGGCCATGTCGTAGCCCGCGGTGGAAACAGCCTTCTTCAGGGTGGCCATGGACACATACTTGCAGGTCCCCTTGTCTGCCACAGCCCTCAGGATCACCTTGGATATGCTGGGCTCCTGGCAGGCTTTGGCACAGGTGCGTTGCCCAGTCGCTCTCTTGCTAGGGACACGCTGCCCTGCTGGCCTCCACTCAAGGCAGTATTTGAGGTCAAGGGCACTGACAGGGACAGTGGCGAAGTGCCTTTCGGCTTCTCTCCCTGGGGTAGGTGAAATGTCTTGGGTGCAAGGACCTCCAGGGCAGCTGGCAGTCTCCACTGGGCTGCTCTTTGCATGATGGCTGAGGTGCGTCCTGGTTCCTGGTCCTCCCCGAGGCTTCCTCTTGGGCTCCGGCCCTCGCCTTTCCCTGGGTGGCCAGAGAGAGGATCGAGGATGGTCACCCATGGCTGGCTTCCACAGACTTGTGCTCCTGGTGCAGGGGATGGTGAGGTTATCTCTGTGGTGACCTCAGAGGCTACCAGAATTCTGTGTGGGTCACAGTAGCCTCATTGTTTCCTCCAGGGAGGGGTGGACCAGAGATGCCAGATGGTGGAGGCATGTAACATGCCAGGTGTCCTGGGGAGGAAGGCTGCTCTTATGGGCCAAACAGTGGGCCTGCACAGTGCGTGCACATATGCATGTGTCTGTGCACATGCCTGGGCCGATTTTATTTTGTTTTATTTTATTATTATTATTATTATTTTTTGAAACAGAGTTTCACTCTCTTGCCCAGGCTAGAGTGAAGTGGCGCGATCTCGGCTCACTGCAAGCTCTGCCTCAGCCTCCCGTGTAGCTGGGACTACAGGCACCTGCCACCATGCCTGGCTAATTTTTTGTATTTTTAGTAGAGACGGGGTTTCACCGTGTTAGCCAGGATGGTCTCGTCTCGATCTCCTGACCTCGTGATCCACCCACCTTGGTCTCCCTAAGTGCTGGGATTACAGGCGTGAGCCACCACACCTGGCCTATTTTTAAAACAATTTTTAGAGAGGATCTCACTCTGAGGCTGGGCGCGGTGGCTCACGCCTGTAATCCCAGCACTTTGGGAGGCCGAGGCGGGTGGATCACAAGGTCAGGAGATCAAGACCATCCTGGCTGACACGGTGAAACTCCGTCTCTACTAAAAATACAAAAAAATTAGCCGGGCGTGGTGGCGGGCGCCTGTAGTCCCAGCTACTTGGGAGGCTGAGGCAGGAGAATGGCGTGAACCCGGGAGGTGGAGCTTGCAGTGAGCCGAGATCGTGCCACTGCACTCCAGTCTGGGAGACACAGCGAGACCCCATCTCAAAAAAAAAAAAAAAAAAAAAAGAGAGGGTCTCACTCTGTCACCCAAGCTGGAGTGCAGTGGCATGATCGTAGCTCACTGCAACCTCGAACTCCCTGGGCTCAGCGATCCTCCCATCTCAGCTTCCTGAGTAGCTGGGACTAAAGCTACTGCACCTGGCATGGCCCTCAGTTTTAAACTCACCATTTTGACCCCACCATCTTGACCTACTGGGTTTTTGAGCCACTGGGTTGAGGAATACAAGCTTTGCAGGCATCAGGGCTATACCAACATTTATGAATTTTTTATAGGGAATATATTTTCCAGAGTGAACAGAGATGTAATTCCTTGATCTATGCTGAGTTGACTTAATTCCTCAAGCAACTTTCTATACAAAGCAGTTAAAAGGCTTTGCTTTTATTTTCTGTTTTCATTTTTGTAGAATTTTTTCCCCATGGGGATCAGTGATTTTTCATGTACATTTCACTGGGAAGATTTTATTCCTCAATTTTTTTGGACTGTGCCAAATGTAATCACTAACATCTACTGCCACTGAGGATATTCTCTTGTGACCAGTATTTCCTCCACATCCAGCTTTCCCTGGGTCAACTCTGTAGCTCTGATGTTGTCAGAAAAATCTGCTGCCTCCGTCCATTTGAAATCAATAACCATTTTACCATGTGCAACATTAGCCTTGGCTGGTTTGGATTTTGTGTTGATGTATTTCTACAAAATCCAGTTTTTCACTTGTTCAATGTCTGCCACTTTTCAGATTATCCACAAGTTATGATTCTGCTGTCTGCTTTTCACCTAGATCAGATTTCAGCGATTGCACAGAGTCCTCCAGGTCCCACGACCCTCTCCTGGGGATTTCTGTGCCAGAGGCAGTGCTTTCGGGACTGTGTGTTGGTGGTGGAGTGGGAGTGGGTGAGACCCGGGCCACGTGTGTGTGTGTGCCTGAGTGTGTAGGAATGCCTGCCGTTTGTCTGTCTGCCCAAGTGCTGATGTGGAAGGAACGTGGGGAAGCCACTGCGGGGTCTGGCTTCTGCTCTTGCTCTAGAAAAACATCCCCAGCACATATTTCCACCTGCGTGTTGCCAGAGTAATGAGGCCCAGATGTGGGACTGGGAGTAAGGAGGGGGCCCACTGACTGAGGCCTTCCTCTGCCAGGGCCTCACCTGCCCAGCTGTCTCCATCTCAGCATCCACACACTGGTTGCTCTCTTTCCCCTCAGTCTCCCCTTGCCTGGGAATAGAAATCTGTGTTTCGGATAACTCAGCTCACCAAATTCCAGACTCAAGAGCTCATCTTGCCCCTCCCCTGGCCTTAGATGGTGACTCCACCTCTTCCTGCTGGCCAGACAGGACTTGGTCCCACGCCCCGCAGGAGGAGCGTGGCCCATTCAGTGTGAAGCTAGGTCTTTTCTGTGGTCTAAACTGTCAGGCTCTAACTGGAGTCTGTGTCCACTAATTGGGACCTGAACATGGGTGGTGATCACTTCTCCTCTCTCATCTCATCAGTAACCAAGTGGCAAGTGGGGTTGCTTCATCCCTGCCTGCGACCCCAGCTCCTCTAAGAAAACCAATTCTTGGCTGGGTGTGGTGGCTCATGCCTGTAATCCCAGCACTTTGGGAGGCAGAGGCAGGAGGGTCTCTTGAGGCCAGGAGTTCAAGACCAGCCTGGACAACATAGTAAGACACCTGTCTCTACAAAAAAAATTTTTTCTTTTTTTTTTGAGACGGAGTCTCGCTCTGTTGCCCAGGCTGGAGTGCAGTGGCGTGATCTCGGCTCACTGCAAGCTCCGCCTCCCGGGTTCACGCCATTCTCCTGCCTCAGCCTCCTGAGTAGCTGGGACTACAGGTGCCTGCCACCACGCCCGGCTAATTTTTTTGTATTTTTAGTAGAGACGGGGTTTCACCGTGTTAGCCAGGATGGTCTTGATCTCCTGACCTCGTGATCTGCCCGTCTCGGCCTCCCAAAGTGCTGGGATTACAGGCGTGAGCCACTGCGCCTGGCCAAAAATATTTTTAAAAACTAGCCGAGCATGGTGATTTGCACTTATAGTCCCAGTTACTCAGGAGGCTGAGGCAGGAGGATCGCTTGAGCCCAGGAGGTGGAGGCTGCAGTGAGCTATGACTGTGCCACTGCACTGAAGTTGGTAACAAAGTGAGACCCCATCTCTTAAAAATAAATAAATAAATAATATAAATAAACAATATAAAGCTCAGCAAATACTGGCTTCTGGAAGAATATGGCCCCTGTGGATGTCTGTTCATGTCTCTGTATCTTGTGAGCGCTTACCACGTGGTGAGCACTGTTCTAAACACTAAGCTGCATTTTCTCTTTTAATCTTCACAGCAGTCCTAGGAGGTAGGTTTTTTTTTTTTTTTTTTTTTTTTTTTTTAATAGAGATGTAGTTTCACCATGTTGGTCAGGCTGGCCTTGAACTCTTGGCCTCAAGTGATCCATCTCCTTCAGCCTCCCAAAGTGCTGGGATTACAGGCATGAGCCACTGCGCCCAGCCTGGTGGTAGGTGCTATTATCTCCATTTGGCAGTTGAGCAAACTAAGGCATGAAGTGGTTAAGCAACTTGCCCAAGACACACAGCCTTGAACCCAGGCTGTCTACACCCACAGCCCATGTCTCGACCACTGGACACTGAGCAGGCACCATAGAGCTTTCTCTTTCCTTTTTTTCCTTGAGATGGAGTCTCTCTCACCCAGGCTGGAGTGCAGTGGCGTGATCTCGGCTCACTGCAACCTCCGCCTCCCAGGTTCAAGTGATTCTCCTGTCTCAGCCTCCTGAGTAGCTGGGATTACAGGTGCCCACCACCATGCCTGGCTAATTTTTTATTTTTATTTTTTGTAGCAACAGGGTTTCACCATGTTGGCCATGGTTATCTCAAACTCCTGACCTCAAGTGATCTGCCTGCCTCAGCCTCCCAAAGTGCTGGGATTACAGGCGTGAGCCACCGCGCCCAGCCCTGTAGAGCTTTCTGTTTATTTTCTGCCCCTGCACCATGTGTTTGAGTCTCTCCCCACGTAAGTGGTGGGGAGGACTGCAGGGTGACTCAGAGGCAGTGCCAGGCTGCACTCCAGGGCAGCTGACTCCCAGAGCTGACGACTCCCAACTTGTGCCTCCAGCATCCAGATGGTCCACCACTGCACCATCCACGGGAACACAGAGGAGCTGCGGCAGATGGCGGCCAACCGCGAGGTGCCCCGGCCACTCTCCACCCTGCCCATGTTCAATGTGCGCACGGGCGAGCGGCTGCCTCCCCATGTGGACAGCGCCCAGGTGCCCCTCATTCTGGACCAGCACTGAGGGCTCGGCCAGGTGGGTCTGATGGGCGATGTCAGCCTTATTGCTGGGAACAAGATGGCCTTTATCTCAAGGCTGGGGCAAATGGTGGGGTCTGGGAGAGTTCAGGGCAACAGGCACATAGACTTGCCTGCCCCTCTGAGGCAGCTGCTGGGGGTGCCCACCAGTGCCAGGGCTGTGACCCCAATGCCAAGCACTCAGGGTTGGAGGGTCAGGGTGGGGAAGGCAGGAGAACCGGCATCTGGCCCTCTCAGCCTTCCACTCTCTCTTCCCATAGTGGTTCCAGGTCCAGCCCTGACTTCATCCTCCCTTCTGTGTCCACTCGGCAAGCAGCACATCCCACCTGCTGATTCCAGCTCCTGGCCCGCCTGGAACCCAGGCTCTAAACAAGCAGGGAGAGGGAGTGGGGCGGGGTGAGAGTGTGTGGAGTAAGGACATTCAGAATAAATACCTGCTGCTCTGCTCACCTATTGCTGCTGGCAGCCTCCCCAGTCCTCACTGGCTCTGTTTCCCTTTGTGCTTTCTGGGAGGCCCCACAGGCAGCCAGTGCCTGCCAGCCTGCCCTTTGGACTCTTGGCATTTTGCCTTTTTCTCAGATTCTCCGGAAGAAAGAGGGAAGGACCTGCTACCTGCAGCCCTCCCACGAACCTGGTAGTGAGGGATGCCTGGATCATCATTCCCATTTCATAGACGAGGAAACAGAGACCAAGGGAGAGTCAATGACTTACCCAAG
This sequence comes from Theropithecus gelada, assembly GCF_003255815.1. Lineage (NCBI taxonomy): Eukaryota > Metazoa > Chordata > Mammalia > Primates > Cercopithecidae > Theropithecus > Theropithecus gelada. Next base: position 23,550,557 of record NC_037684.1, on the reverse strand, counting down.
GTTACAGAGCAAGCAAGTGGCAAAGCTTGGATTTGACCCTGGCATGTCTGCCTTCATCCTGCCTTCTACAGTGTTGAGGGGTTCTAGAAGCAGGAAATCCAGGCCCTTACCTTCAGATTCTGTTGGCACCTCAAGATTCCCTGGAGGGAGAGTCCCTCTGTCTGTTGTGTTTGGAGAGAAGCTAATCTAGATATGGAGAGTGGGGCTGGGCGCAGTGGCTCACACCTGTAATCCCAACACTTTGGGAGGCCAAAACAGGCAGATCACTTGAGGTCAGGAGTTCGAGACCAGTCTGGCCAACATGGTGAAACCCCATCTCTACTAAAAATACAAAAATTAGCCAGGCATGGTGGCACGTACCTGTAATCACAGCTACTTGGGAGGCTGAGGCAGGAGAATCACTTGAACCCAGGAGGTGGAGGTTGCAGATCACACCACTGTACTCCAGCCTGGGCGACAGAGCAAAACTCTGTAAAAAAAAAAAAAAAAAAAAAGATATCAAAAGGAGGTTGGAATGTGGGTCCCGAATGCCCTAGGCTCAAGGACTCCCCACCTTGCTGAGCTCCTCCAGAGATGGGCAGGGGTGCAGAGGACACAGCACAGCCTGGGACCCTTGTTGGGCTGAATGGCACTAGCACAGCTTGACCCCACATGAGCTCAGAAGAGCTCAGCTGGCCGTGAGGCGGCCTGAACCTGTTTTTCCCAGGTGGCTACAACCAAATTGGACCAGTTCTCCCCTGATCACTGCCACCTGGCCACATCCAGGCTCATATACTCCTGCGTGAAGACAGGCCTGAGAGGGGCCTGGCTAAAAGAGGGACAGCTGGCAAGGCCCTCCCCTAGTGGCAACTCCGAGAGAACCCAGACAAGGGCTGGCATCGCCACTCCAGCCTCCTTCTCCTTTTCCTCTGCTGGGAGCCCCTGGCTCCCACATCCACACAACTAGCCCCTCACTGCAGGTTCTGTCGTTGCCCAAAGGGCACCTCCTCGGAGAGGCCTTCCCTGTCCCCGCTGTGGTCCCACCGCCTGCCCTGCGAGGACTTTCTGCTCTCTGAGAGGATTTGTGCTGTCTGGGCTCACGTATTCCGAGTCCTCTTCCGCCCTAGAACATACGATTCTTTCAGCCTGCAGCAGGTGCAGTGCCTGCACACAGTGAGGGCTCAGGAAGGATGTTCTGAAGGGAGGCATGAAGGGACACCATGTGTATGGGTTTGCTCAGCGTTCTTTCTTTCTTTTAGAGCCAGGGTCTCACTACGTTGCCCAGGCTTGTCCCGAACTCCTGGCCTCAAGCGATCCTCTTGCCTCAGCCTTCTGAGAAGCTGGGATGACCTCCGTGAGCCACCATGCCTGTGCTCAGCGTTCTTAAGGAGGTTGCTCCCCTTCTCAGGGGACAGGGGGTGAGCAAGGCCATGGCTAAAGGTTCTTCCATTATCTCCTGTGCCTCCCTGTACCCATTAGTTAGTCAATCAACTCGTCAAACATTGGTTTCATGAGCATCTGCTGAGGCAGGCCGAGGTGCAGTGTACTGCTTAATGATTGCCTGTTGAATGACTAGCTCTTTAGGTGCCCACGCCATAACCAAATGGGTTCTTTGACTAGCGGGTGCCTCTGGCTTATCATTGGCTATTTCTTTCTTTCTCCTGAAGGAAACCAGGAGTTGTGCAGACTGGAGGCTCCAGCAGCCAGCCTGCTGTCTGGGGTAGCTCCTCCTTGATCCCTGCTCCCTTGAGGAGGAGGCTGCCCATCCCTCATCTCTGGGCTCGCCCCCTGCAGCCAGGCAGCTCTTGGGCCTCCAGTGCTCTTCCTGTGCCGGCCAGGGCTGGGAGAGTGCAAGGCCAGCTCCTCACTTCCCAGCTTTGCCTTGGGGTCTTGGCAGCGCCTTTCTCCCTGCTCAGCTCCAAAGAGCACACGGGAGCCTGGCTGCCGGCCTGAGAGGAAGTGGCCCAGACAAGTAGCTGGGAGGATGGCGTGCCTGCAGAGGACGCCAAGCCCTGCCTGGGCACACACGTCCAGAGGTCCCCGGCAGCACGCTGGGAAGGCACAGACACACTTAGTTCCTCCCCACTGGGCAACAGCCCCTCCCTGGCGTGCAAGATTCCAACCAGCAGTCACGCTCCACTCCCCACAGCCAAGGACAAAGAAGGGCAGCTGCCCCCACAGCCACCTCCATCGGGAGACTTGGCCTGCTGCACACTCTGCTCCACCCCTGTCTCCTCCAGTCCCATGATGGTATCGCCCCTGTGGCCCAGTGGGTGGCCTCCACCTTCCTTCTAAAGACAGCACCCACACGTGGCCTGACGCTCAGACATTCCCTCACCACCTCTCTATCGGCCAGACCTGGCGACTGAAGGCACCACCTAGGGCCGGCCTCAGCCCCCTGCTGCACACTGCCCGGGAGCAGGACTGGAATCATGATCCTGCCACACAACAGCCGGCTCAGCCAGCTGAGGGTTAGTTTACTCATAAGATGATCGTCATAACCACCTTGGGGCTGTTGTGAGAATTTGTGGGAACTGGACACTCTGGCAGCTCCCAAGGATGGAGACATTATTGCATACAAGCACACACACAATCCCCCAAGGCCAGAGGTCCCTGGGGTCTCCCTGGCCCCTAAATGAACTCCATTTCCAGCTGTGCCTTGTAAAAAGTTCAGTCTCTCCCTGTGAATTGGGGGTGGCAGCCTAAATTCATATGATCTTTGGCATGGATCTGCTGCCTAGAGCTGCGCCATCCAGTCCAACAGCCTCAGGCCACGTGGCTACTGAGCACTTAAGCTGTGGCTAGTCCAAACTGAGAAGTACTGTCAGTGTAATTGTGAAATGATCAGATTTGGGGATACATTAGGTTAAATAAAAGACATTGCTAAAATTAGTTTTACCTGTAGTTACTTATTTATTCTTTTGAGATGAAGTCTCACTATGTTGCCCAGGCTGGAGTGCAGTGGCATGATCATAGCTTACTGTTACCTCAAACTCAAGTGGCCTCAGCCACCAAGTAGACAGGCACTCACCACCACATCTGGCTAATTTTTAAAATTTTTTTGTAGAGATAGGGTCTCACTATGTTGTCCAGGCTGGTCTCAAACTCCTGGCCTCAAAGGATCCTCCTGCCTCAGCCTCCTGAGTAGCTAGGACATGCACTACAGCACCAGCCTTTTTATTTTTTATTTTTTATTTTTTTTTGAGATGGAGTCTCGCTCCATTGCCCAAGCTGGAGTGCAGTGGCACTATCTCGGCTCACTGCAACCTCCACCTCCCTGATTCAAGCAATTCCCCTGCCTCAACCTCCCAAGTAGCTGGGATTACAGGCACACACCGCCAGGCCCAGCTAATTTTTTCTTGTATTTTTTGTGGAGGCGGGGTTTCACCATGTTGGCCAGACTGGTCACGATCTCCTGACCTCAGGCAATACACCCACCTCGGCCTCCCAAAGTGCTGGGATTACAGGCGTGAGTCACCACCCTCGACCCTTTTTATCTTTGTTTAAATGGCTGCTAGAAAATGAAAAATTTCATCTGTGCCTTGGGTTGTATCTTTATTGGGCTGCGCTGGTTTCATGGCTCTTCCTGTATCTCCATCCCAGATTAACTCACACCCGGAACTCAGCCCTTTACCCTGCTTTCTGCAGAACACCTGCCCTCCTAGGCCTCTGTTCACTCAGCAGCGAAGCCCTGGCGTGCGGGCAGTTTGCCTCACAGCAGTGAATTCATCCAGAATTTGAACATGTGTGTGGCCGCCCTCTCTAAAATGTCTTAGTCCCCATCATGGTTCTCTGTACCTTCTCATTCAGTACCCCTTTCCCAGTTCCTCCCATTGTCTTTTGCAGAGAAAATCCCACTTTCTCCAGCACTAGCGTGTGCCAGACTCACCTCCCTCCTGGCCTTGCCTTGCACATTCTCTGCGAAGGGTTGAAATCTCTGCATGGGGAGGGCCTGCCACCCTACTGGACAAGACCTCTCCTGCTTCCAGGATCTTGCCTCCCTGTCTGTGGACATGCCCTCAGCCTGACTTGATACCCTCTAGAGCGCACACAGGGGAAGGGGACAGGGAGACACACCGTTCCCAGCACCAGGGCTCCCGCTGGCTGGGGGACATCAGGAGAGTGGTCTCCTCCCACACCCACTGATTTTTCCCACACTCCTCTTTGCTCCCCTGCCCCACTCATCCATATCACACAGACAGACCCTCCTATGCCCTCTGTCACGCTCATGTACAATATGTCCCAAATGCCATCGTCCATGTGTTCTCACAGTTCACACAGGGTTGCTTTCACTGCCTCACGTGTGGGGGAGCTGCCCTCATCACGCACAGATGCCCGCCCACCCCAACCCACACACATGCATGTGTATAGGGCCCCTGTGAACACAGATGCATTTATTTGTGCACAGATAGGTGGGCACAGAGAGTGAGACACATGCTCATCACCAGGCGCCCCCAGGAGACAGGGAACCCTTGGTGGCACTCACCTCGCTCCCTCAAACGCCTCTTCGTGTGGACGCTGGTCTTGACGGCAGCCTTACATTCTCTCCCACGCTGCCCACGCTCACGCCTGCTCCACACACAGTCTCCTCGCCCCAGCCAGCAAGCTCTCTCGAAACCCCTCCCCTCCTCCACCCACCCAGCTCTGTCACTGGAGAAAGTCTGGAAAGCTGAGAGTTAAGGTGCTGAGAAAAAAAAAAAAAAAGGAGGGAAAATCCACTGTATTCTGGTGATAGAAACTCCTGCCGGGAGATGGGCTCAAGTCCCAAAAGGGACCCAGGAGTCTGAGATTACAGCAGAAATTAAAAATCCAAATGAAGCCTCCTCCCTTTCTAGAATTTACCGTCTGGGTTTGACTGAAAAGTCAACCACAGGAGCCTGGTCCTTCTCACAGAGAAGACAAAGGTGAGTCTGACAGAGCGGCAGGCTCTGTGACACCCTGCAGGGGATAGTGAGGGTCTCGGGGAGCGGGTCTGGGTGGCTGTATTTAGGGCAGCTGTGATGTCAGCGGAAAGGAGGGTTTGAGTTGGGAATATGGCACAATGGCCCCTTTGTCCCCCTCCCCTCCTGTCCTGTACACACTGAAACCACACACCAGCCCCACACCACGTGATACAGGCTCTGAGCTGCCCATGGGGCACTGCCACAAAAGGCTGCCCCCGTTGCAGCCCTGACCCACAGTGTGTGTGTCCACATACATGCCCACGCGTGTACACACACACTCACATACCCACATGTAGATTTGTACAGAGGTGACAAGAGGCATATCCACTCCTTTGCCTACAGCTCTGCTGCACCATGCGGTAACCCTTATCCCACATAGAGTTAGTAAAATTAATTGCAATTCAGTAAAAGTGGAAACTGCATTCCTCAGTCACACTAGCTGCATCTCACATGCTCAACAGCTGCATGTGGTTAGCGGCTACCGTACAGGGCAGTGCAGCTCTAGGACATACATGTCTGTTGCTACAGAAAGGCCTGCCCTGCGCCCTCCATTGCTGTCCGCTCCCCCATGGGCCTGACTTTCACTTGCTCTTCCTCTCACACTTGCTCACTCCGGTGCACAAAGCACACACAGCGCCATGCTCTCACCTAATGGGTGGCCTCTCTAGCTCAGTCTCTCTCTTTAGTCTCTCCAGTACCTAAGCGCAGACTCTGCCTAGCCCTGCATCGCAACACCTGGCCTCTAGTCTGGAGAGAATAATAGGATGGAAACATGACCACATCCACAATCCTAGGGTGAAGGACCGAGGGGAGCTATGTGGATCTGGAGAGCTTTGGAAACTCAGAGGGGCTGAGCTCAGGCTGGGTTGGGCAGGGAAATGGGAGGAGAATGACACATTTGAACATGGCCCAGACAGTAGGGCATTGAGCATGCAGAGAGAAAGGACATCTAGGAAGGCCTGGAAGTGGGGAAATGCAGTGCATTTGTGGAAACTATGGCCACCCTTTTTGGTTGGTGTGACACATGTGGGCAGGGGAGGGGACAGTGAGCCTGGGCAGGTGGGTAGTGACCAGGTAGAGCCTTGGATGCCAGGCTCAGGATGTCCCTGGGTCCCCCATGAGGGCAGATGGGGATATGGCCTGGACAGCCAGGGTCCTTAAGTCCCAGAGGTCCAGGTAGACAGGGTTTCTGCCAGCATGGCAGGCATCACCAAACAAGCAACACATTGATCAAGAGATGGAGCCCAGCACTGTGGCTCATGTCCTTAACTCCAGCACTTTGGGAGGCTGAGGCAGGCAGATCACTTGAGGCCAGGAGTTCGAGACCAGCCTGGCTAACATGGTAAAATCCTGACTCTACTAAAAATATAAAAATTAGCTGGGTGTGGTAGTGCATGGCTGTCATCCCAGTTACTTGGGAGGCTGAGGCACGAGAATCGCTTGAACCTGGGAGGCGGAGGCTGCAGTGAGCTGAGACTGCGCCACCGCACTCCAGCCTGGGCCACAGAGTGAGACTCTGTCTCAAAAAAAAAGAGAAAAAGAGAGCTGGATGGGCATCATACAACTTTGGGTAATTTGCATGTGAATAAACCTTCATTTATATGCCATCATTCTTATCCTCTGTATACCTATTCCCTTTCCACACTGTCCTAAGTGTGGTAGAAGTGCTAATGATGAATTATTAAAGGCCATAATGAATGGCCATGAATACTTAATGACACCATGATATTAGTATTGCCGATGAATGATATCTACAGACTTGACCATCTCTCTGGGGACCTTAGGGAGGAGCGTGGGCTTTTTGTTCCTTTCGGGTTTAGACCTGAGACGGGGTGAGAGAGGTGACCAGCTGTCGTCTCGCTGTCTCCCTGGCTCTGGATGCCTGGTTCTCTTCGGACTTCTGACGCCCTGGATTCTCTGTCCCCCGCTGACCACACTTGCAGTCTCCCCTACCTGCGATGGGGGAGCCGAACAGTCAGTCACCTTCCCTCCAGGCCTCGGCATCTCAGGCAGGTGGGAAGGAGCAGGCAGAAGGTGAAGGAAAAAAGAAGGGAGGGAGAAGAGGAAGGAAGAGGAAGCAAGAATTTAAGAAAAAAAAAAAAAGAAAAAGCTTCAAAAGGAGTAGGCAGGAGGCAGGGGCACAATGGCTCCCCAGACCACCCCAGCCCAGGGGTGTTGTAGTCTGGGGATTCAGGAGGTTGAGGCACCCAGTCCGTGGTGAGCAGGGCCGGGCCTCCTTCCTTCCTGAGAGCACTGTGCAAGCACCTTCCCCACAGCTCTCCCAGGCATCTGTCTCCCTCACTCCCCCAGGGCCAGGACAGCGAGCAGGGATCCCGCCTTCCTCCTGGTCCCTCCCAGACCCTCGCCAGGCTCAGCAGACCCCTCTCCCGTTGCATTGCTCCTTTGGCAGGAGCTCAGCATGGGTGTGGAGGGAGCAGAGGCCAGACGACCCTTCATGTCAGTCCAGGGAGAGGCCCCCAGGTCCTCCTCACAGGTTCCACTCCCCTCACCCTCCCAGTATCCGTGAGCATCCCACCACCACCAACTGCAGGGCGTCCAGGGCGGTGGAGAGTGAATGGGCTTGAAGGGGAGCGGGCATAAGGTTTGGACATCCCCAGGTGTGAAGGGTGTGTGTGTGTTGTGCACGTGGATTGCCTGTATGGTATTGCAGGGGAGAAGAGAATTTGGAAACCGTGCAAGGGAATTGCAAGAGATAGAAAATGAAATAAAAAGGTTTGAGGTATAAGAAGGGTGAGAGAAATGGGAGCAGGGCTATGGAGGGATCTAGAAGAAAATAGTGGGGAGAGAAAGGGCAGGAATGGAAGGCAAGCCCACCACCCCAAAGTCCCTTCCCCATATCTCCCCCTCCCCCAACTCCAAAGAAGGAAATTAGGAGGCCACTGCGGATTATGTTTGGGTCATTTCCACATGCTTTATTCCAGCAATCAAAATAATTAAAAACATCTCAAATTATTATACACATACAAAATAGGTACAGAGTCTTTTGCTTCCTCCCACCCCTAGGGGGAAAAACTGCTTTGTGCTTTGGGAAGTTGTCTCTGAAACCCGGGGAGAGAGGACGCAGGACAGACTAGGAGAGAGCCGGGAGGATGGGCTGCAGCTGTGGAGGAGGGTTTCAGAGGAGAGTGGTCAGAGAGCAGAGGCCTGAGAAGCCAGAAGCGGGTAGAGAGAGGGTGGAAAGTGAGCAACGGGCTGGGCTGGAGCCGCACACGCTCTCCTCCCATGTTAAATAGCACCTTTAGAAAAATTCACAAGTCCCCATCCACAAAAAAAAAAAAAAAGAAAAATATCAAGGAATAAAAATAGACTTTGAACAAAAAGGAACATTTGCTGGCCTGGGGGGGCATCTCAATTTCTATAGCACCAGTGATTCCCTCCCCACCCCATCACATAGATGTAGCACCTTTGGTATAAAATGGGGAGCCGCTTCCACCCTGCCCCCATCCCCGCCCCCAGGCAGTTGCCCCGGTGACACATCAAGACAAGAACGAGGTAGTCTTTCAGCAACACAGTTACACAAGGAACAGAACAGTCTCTCCCGCCCAGCCCTGCGGCACGAGGGATTGACGCGTTCCCCAAATCCGATGTTTCTGCTTTGTCGTGGCCCTTCCTGACTCTCCTCCGAACCCAGTGAGGGGCTGGTGGCTCCCCCGGCATGACCCCCTCAAAAACGAAGGGGAGATGTTGCAAGAGCCATGGGAGTGCCAGATGGCAAGGCTTCTTTGGCAGTCTGAGAACCCCAGGTCTCCCCAGGGTCTGGGGGTGCTGGGCGGGCAGGAGCGGGCTGAGGGTGGGGACCACTTGGGTGTTTCAGCATTGCCTTTGGTTGCTGGGCAGACAATGCATTGTTTCCTGTGTCTTCTGGGGAGACAGATTTGGGAAGGAGTGGAGGGGAGGCCCCAAGAGGGGGTGGAGAAAGGAGTAGAAAGGGCAGCGTTGGGGTTTCATAAGCCCAACGGGCAGAAAGGGACTTACCCCCGCATGGGTCTTCAAGCAAGTGGACCAAGCTTCCTTTTTTAAAAAGTTATTTATTTATTCTTTTTTTTTTTTTTTGGTAAGGTTGAATGCACTTTTGGTTTTTGGTCATGTTCGGTTGGTCAAAGATAAAAACTAAGTTTGAGAGATGAATGCAAAGGAAAAAAAATATTTTCCAAAGTCCATGTGAAATTGTCTCCCATTTTTTGGCTTTTGAGGGGTTCAGTTTGGGTTGCTTGTCTGTTTCCGGGTTGGGGGGAAAGTTGGTTGGGTGGGAGGGAGCCAGGTTGGGATGGAGGGAGTTTACAGGAAGCAGACAGGGCCAACGTCGAAGCCGAATTCCTGGTCTGGGGCACCAACGTCCAAGGGGGCCACATCGATGATGGGCAGGCGGGAGGTCTTGGTGGTTTTGTATTCGATCACTGTCTTGCCCCAGGCTCCGGTGTGACTCTGGGGTGGGGCGGAGACAATGGGAGGGGGCATTACCACGTGGGAGTGATGGAAAGAGGACACTATGGCCTGCCCAAAAAGCCCAAGGCCAGAGAGGTGGGGCCCTGCCTGAGGATTCTGGCCACTCACCGTGCAGCCATCGACAGTGACGCTGTAGGTGAAGCGACTGTTGCCCTCGGCGCGGATCTCGATCTCGTTGGAGCCCTGGAGGAGCAGGGCCTTCTTGAGGTTGCCAGTCTGCTGGTCCATGTAGGCCACGCTGTTCTTGCAGTGGTAGGTGATGTTCTGGGAGGCCTCGGTGGACATCAGGCGCAGGAAGGTCAGCTGGATGGCCACGTCGGCAGGGTCGGAGCCCTCGCCGCCATACTCGAACTGCAGGGGAGGGGAGAGAGGGAAGAGTGAGCAGCTATGCAGGAACCTCTAGTCCTGCCTGGCCTCCCTGTCCAGGGTCCTCAGAGAGCGGCCCAATATACCCTTATATCAAGAGGGGCCACCTGCCCATAGGCAGCCTGTGTCTGAACCACTATCAGGGACCTGGGACCCCTGCCTCCCAGCCCAGCTCTGTCCATCACCCTTAGCAGAGACCTACTCCAGGACTTCATGTCCCTTCTGAGCACTGGGCTAGCCCATCTCCTAACACTGGCTCTGAGGTCCAGCTCACGCACCTGGAATCCGTCGGTCATGCTCTCGCCAAACCAGACGTGCCTCTTGTCCTTGGGGTTCTTGCTGATGTACCAGTTCTTCTGGGCCACACTGGGCTGAGTGGGGTACACGCAAGTCTCACCAGTCTCCATGTTGCAGAAGACTTTGATGGCATCCAGGTTGCAGCCTTGGTTGGGGTCAATCCAGTACTCTCCTGTGGTAGGGCAGGGCAAGGTGGAGTCAGGGAAGTGGAGCAGCCAGCACCATATGGTAGGGGCACATATGGGCATGGGGACCCTGGCATGGCAGAAGTAGGAGGGAGGGGGAGGCTAGGGCAGGCCCTCACCGCTCTTCCAGTCAGAGTGGCACATCTTGAGGTCGCGGCAGGTGCGGGCGGGGTTCTTGCGGCTGCCCTCGGGGCTCCGGATGTTCTCGATCTGCTGGCTCAGGCTCTTGAGGGTGGTGTCCACCTCGAGGTCACGGTCACGAACCACATTGGCATCATCAGCCCGGTAGTAGCGGCCGCCATCGTGAGCCTTCTCTTGAGGTGGCTGGGGCAGGAAGCTGAAGTCGAAACCACCGCTGGGAGGACCAGGGGGACCGGGAGGGCCAGGAGGGCCAGGGGGACCCTGCACAGAGAGGGAGGAGAGTGGGGATTACCGGCGTCCAAGTGCTTTGGGGGCTGGAGGGCCATGAGCAGAGGGGATGAGGGGCTACGTACAACAGGACCAGCATCACCAGTGCGACCGCGAGGACCAGGGGGCCCAATGGGGCCAGGGAGGCCGTTGAGTCCATCTTTGCCAGGAGTACCAGCAGAGCCAGGGGGACCCTGGAGTGGGGGAAATGGTTTGAGAAAGGCTGCCAGAAGCCCCAACAACCCCAGCTCTGGAGGAGAAGCCCACCACCCTCCCTGCTGGCTCTGGCTCCACGGCCTCATAGAGCCAGTTTCAGCCTCTTTCCATAGGACATGCCATAGCTCGCTCCAGCCGCTGAGCCAGGGGAGGACGGACTGGGGAGCAGAGAAGCCAAAGCTAAATCAGATTGTTTGTTCAGGATTCTTCCTCTCTTTGCCCACTCCCTGTCCCTTAACCCTTCTCCAGAGAGGCAAAGGGTGCCTGGGTCCCTGGCAAGGGTCCCCAAGGTGAGCCTGGGCTTGGGACTCAGGAAGAGGAGAGAGAAGGCATGACTTACTCGGGGACCAGCAGGACCAGAGGCTCCAGAGGGACCTTGTTCGCCAGGAGAGCCCTGAAGGACAGATAAAAAGGCAATTCAGGCCCAGTGAGGGTCAAATGTAGCCTGAGGGCCTTGCTGGAGAGACGAGGGCAGCGTGGGCAGCCCATGCCCCTTCATTATTCTGGAAATCTAGCCCCAGGGTGTCCATAGGCAGAGACCTCTCCCATAATCCCTCTCTGTGTACCCCTCACCCTCTCAGAAGCTACTTGGACATGCCCATAAATCTTCAGACCCCAGTCCTCACTAGGGAGGGGTAAGAGTGACTATCCAGAGGGGGAAACCAAGGCAAAGCTCCCCCTCCTATCATACAGCACAGCATGAGGACTGGGGAGGGGCTGAGCATACTCACAGGAGGGCCAGGGGGACCCTGGAGGCCAGAGAAGCCACGGTGACCCTTTATGCCTCTGTCGCCTTGTTCGCCTGTCTCACCCTTGTCACCACGGGGGCCTTGGGGTCCCTAGAAGAGAGAAGGGGCATCAAGTGGGGCACTGTCCACATCTGTAGGGTTCTGAAGGTGTGGGAGACACAGCAGGGAACTTACAGCGGGGCCACGGGCGCCAACAGGGCCGACAGGACCAGCGGGACCGGCAGGACCCTGAGGAGAGCAAGGAGAGCATGAGATCTTGGCCAGGGGAGGCTGAGGCTGGGGCTGCAGGATGAGGCCTCCCCCTGATGCATCTCTCTCTCCTCAGCTCCTTCCCACTGTGGCCATCTCTCCCAACTCCCAGGGAAGCCTCCCCACTGCAATCTTCATGAGAGCTGGGGCCAGCTCAAGGGAGAGGGGGTCCTGTCTGGGAGAGGGGACTTGAGGCTGAGCTTTAACTCAGTTTTTTGGATTAAGGCCCCGACATCTTGCAGGATCTCCTTTCCTCCCCCTGCCTGGGTGAAGTCCGACACCCATCCCCAGGCCTCTAAGGAGGCCTGGAGAGTCCCTGGCCTGACCAGACACAGGGAACTGGAGCCCAGCTACTTACAGTCTCACCACGATCACCACTCTTGCCAGCAGGGCCAACGGGGCCAGGGGCACCAGGAGCACCAGGAGCACCAGGAGGTCCAGCGGGGCCAGTCTCACCACGGTCACCCTGGCGGGGAGAGCAGGGGAATATGGGCCAGCTCCAGCTGAATGGCCAGGATGGGGCAGGGAAGCAGCAGACAAGGCTGTGGTCATGGAGTGTCACCATCTTACCTTGGGGCCAGGAGAACCATCTCGTCCAGGGGAACCTTCGGCACCAGGAGCTCCCTGCAGAGAGAGAGAGAGAGAAGTGAGAGTCAGCCAGAGAAGAGGACTTAGGCAAGGCCACAGCGGCCATGCTGAGGGTACTGGCACGGGGGCTGGGGACTGCTCACCTCACGTCCAGATTCACCAGGGGGTCCGGCCAATCCAGGGGGGCCCATGGGACCAGGGGGACCACGTTCACCACTTGCTCCAGAGGGACCTTGTTTGCCAGGTTCACCCTAAGGGAGAAGAAAGAGTCAGGCCAGCGATAGGGTCTGAGAGGACCCATGAGTCCCCTGAGGTCATCTCTACCAAATCTGTTCTCCTTGGCTCCACCCCACTCCAAGTCCTGTGCTGGTTTTTCTCAGGGTCCCCCAAGGTGAGGGGGGCACTTACAGAGGGGCCAGGAAGACCAGGGAAGCCTCTTTCTCCTCTCTGACCAGGCAGGCCGACCACGCCACGCTGTCCAGCAATACCTTGAGGCCCGGGAGTACCAGGAGCACCCTGTGGGAGGCAAACAGGGGTGAGGTGCGGGACAGCAGCACAGGGACCCCTCCCCAGCTCTGGACACCTCTGGAGCTGCAGAGATCTGAGCTGGCACTTACAGCAGGCCCATCAGCACCAGGGGATCCTTTCTCGCCAGCGGGGCCAGGGGGACCAGGGGGACCAACTTCACCAGGACGTCCAGCAGGGCCAGTCTCACCACGGGGACCTTTGCCACCTTCTTTGCCAGCAGGACCAGGAGGGCCAGGGGGTCCAGCATTTCCCTGGATGGGGATAGGAGCGGCTGTCAGACTCCAGGGGGCTCTGGTGCATCATTGGTTCCTCAGTCGGACCCACCATCCTTCTGGCAGCCCGCACCCACCACCCCCAACCTAGAGCAGTGGACTCCACTGCAGAGACTTACAGAGGGGCCAGGAGGACCGACTCGGCCAGCAGCACCAGGGAAACCAGTAGCACCCTGGAAGGAGAGAACAAAGGAACCGTCAGAGGGAGAACAGCCAAGTCATCCTATCCAGCTGCCCTCACCTGCCACCGCTGCCTGGGGAGAGGGGAGAGGCTCAGCAGAGAGGCGGGTGATACTCACAGGGGGACCAGCGCTGCCACGAGCACCTTTGGGTCCAGGAGCACCAACATTACCCTGTAGGAGAGCACAGAGGCATCAGGCCTGGACCTGTCCTGAGTCCTAGGACACCAGCATCACAGGCACAGAGGGCAAGCCACTCACAATGGGGCCAGGGGGTCCAGCGGGTCCGGCAGGGCCAGGGGGACCAGCATCGCCTTTAGCACCAGCATCACCAGGTTCGCCTTTAGCACCGGGTTGGCCATCAGCACCCTGGGGGAGGAAGCAGGGCCGTGAGTCCAGGGAGGCAGGCAGGAGTTTCCACCGGCGGGGCGAGGAGCAGTAATGGAGGCAGGAAGATGCTTGGGTGGGAAACAATCCCGTCTCCACCCTTCTCCCCAGAGGAGGGCTGACGCCTTTGTCCTCATTCTGTCCCTCGAGGTCCCAGGTCCCAGTCGGTGATGAAAAATGAGGGGGGTCTTGGTACTCACAGGGGGGCCAGCGAAGCCAGCAGGGCCGGGGGGACCAGGCTCACCACGGTCTCCCTAGAAGAAAAGGTGGCAGATTGGAGAGATGAGCTGACATGAGGGAAGGCGGAGATGGAGTGAGGGGAAAGGCAAGGGGTGGAGGCACAGACAGGGCCAGGAGTGCTATGTGAAGGGAGGGAAGGGCCAAGTGTGGGGTCTTAACAGGTCTTCTATACTTACGGGGGCACCACGAGCTCCAGTGGGACCAGCAGGGCCGCTGGGACCAGTTTCACCCTGAGAGCAAGGAACAAGAGGCTCAGGGTCAGGGCCTCCCCTGAATATTCCTGGTAGATGACCCCAGGAGAGCCTCCCCTCCCTCTGGTCCCTCCAGGTTCCCGGGTTGACAGCTCAGTTTGACAGGACCTGCTTTCCCAACCCAACCCCACGGAACCGTGCCCAGGCCTGCTGGGGAGGCTATGTGTTAGGGCAGAAGGTGGGGAAGCAGCCACCTCACCTTGTCACCAGGGGCACCAGCAGGACCAGGAGGACCAATGGGGCCAGTCAGACCACGGACGCCATCTTTGCCAGGAGAGCCATCAGCACCTTTGGGACCAGCATCACCCTAAAGACATGGATAAGCTTGAGATTTCCAGCGTGGGGCAAGGAGGCGACCTGTAGTGTTCCGCTTGTGTCTGGCTTTCCTGAGAGGCCCTCTCCTGCTCTGCCCTGCCTCCACCTGGGGCAAGGACTCAAAGGTCCTTTCAGGAAAAAGGGTGCCTGCCTGGAGACTCGGGTAGAACTGAGGTTAAGAGGCCCCTGACTTGTGTAGGGGGATGAATAAGGGAGTCTCCATCAAGGAGATGCCCCCACCTCTCATCACCATGGTAACTCATGGGGAGACACAGGCCTGGACCACTAGGAGAGGATTCATCAGCAAAGAGGCCAGAGCAGAAAGGGGAAGAGGGGAGGATTAGTGAGAAGAGGAACAGATCCCAGGGAGAAGGAGAGATGATGAGGGATTCAAAGTAGGCAGAGATGGGAGCCATGTAGGGCTCAGGGGAGAGGGAAGGTTGAACTTACTCTGTCACCCTTAGGCCCTGGAAGACCAGCTGCACCACGTTCACCAGGCATTCCCTGAAGGCCAGGGGCACCCTGGCTACCGGGAGCTCCAGGGGCACCAGCATCACCCTATGTGACAACCAAGAAGACTGAAGTGAGGCCTGGGGTCCCAAGAGTGGGTCATAGCCCTAAGCCCCGCTTGGTATCTCACAGGCTTAGTTCCAAGGCCAATGACAGGCCTTGAGAAAAGATGAAAAGAAAAGACTCACAGCCCAGACTCCAGGCTGTCCCTACCCTGGTCTTTTTCCCCTACCCCGCACCCTATCTTCACGGCTTTGGTCATAGCCAGCCATCCCCTGCTGCAGGAGGGGTGAGACCTGGTCCCCGGGCTGCTTGCCAGAGACCCTTCCACGCTGCCCTCACCTTAGCACCATCATTGCCGGGAGCACCATTGGCCCCTCGGGGACCAGCAGGACCAGGGGGACCTTGCACACCACGCTCGCCAGGGAATCCTCTCTCGCCCTAGAAGGGAAGGACAGGGCATGTGACAGCTGTTCTGGAGACAGGGCCACGTACAAGGCACCTTGATGGAAGCAGCGAGAGAGGCCTACTTACTCTTGCTCCAGAGGGGCCGGGGGCACCAAGGTCTCCAGGAACACCCTGAAGGGGAGAGAGGGAGGGAGGAACAGACAGTGAGCAAAATCTACCTGGGGCCACTCTGCTGCAAAGCACTGTCCCTCCTGGGGTATGGCTGTGATGAGAGAGGAGCCCCTTCTCAGCACTGAAGTGGAATTATCCCAGACAGCCCCTCTCTTCCTCCTGGAGATGTGTCAGAGGCCTCCCCGCTCCCCAAACTATGGACCAAAATTTATCAATAGAAGGGTTGAGGGAAAGTCACAGCATATTCCAGCAGCTCTTAAAAGAAGTCACCCAGACTAGCAATCATGCAGCCCCCACTTCCCTCTGTGATGCTCCCTTCACGGTAGGAAGTTCTTTCTGGCGTCTGATCTCAATCCCTCTAGCTGATGGCTGTCTGATGAACTAGGAGCAGCGGCCTGTCCCTCTGGATTCCCTGCATCTCCCACCCTTCTGGCCGGCTGCTCCCAGCTGCTCCCTCTTACCTGTTCACCAGGTTTGCCTGCTTCACCGGGAGGACCAGCGGGGCCAGGGAGACCCTGTAGGTGGGAAATGGGGGAAGGAGGGAGGGAAGGTTTAGAATCTGGAAGAGACCAAAGAGCTGTTTCCCACCCCTATCTCCCAGCACCCTGACAGCTACGAGGCCTCACCTGGAAGCCGGGGGAGCCAGCAGGGCCTTGTTCACCTCTCTCACCAGCGGGACCCTGCACAGAGAGAACAGTGCGGTCACGGAGAGGCCCAGGAGACGAGGGGCTGAGGGTGTTTCCCCTTTCCTGCTCCCCAGATCACCCTATCAGGGACACTCACAGCAGGGCCAGGGGGTCCCTGAGCTCCAGCCTCTCCATCTTTGCCAGCAGGACCCTGCGGGGAGAGAGCGAAGAGGAACTCAGGGTTGGGAGGCCCTGAGCAGGCTCTGAGCAGCCAACTCAGGTTGGGAGCAGCTAAGGACTGTGGCCTCTAGCACCCCTCCTGCAGGGAGGAGAAAGTGCTGGGGCAGCAACCGGAAGAGGGTAGGGAGGGACGGAAAGGAGATACTTACAACAGCGCCAGGGGGTCCGGGAACACCTCGCTCTCCAGCCTTGCCAGGCTCTCCCTGTGGAGAAAGGGAGTTAGGGTTGAGGGGACTGAAGTGAGAAGCCAGGGCCTCCTGGGGACTCTCATTTACTCTGAGTGGGACTTTTTAAGGGGCTTTCTTTTCAAAAGACTCGCTTGTTTGGCCCCCAGGGAATGCCCCTGCAGGTGCTTCTTGCTGGGCCCCTTCGAGCCCACTCCTCCTAAGATGCCCTTCCAGGCTCCTCCTCCTGCACCCTCTCCCCTGCCTTTCCCTGTTAGATGCCCGCTGTGGCCTGCACTGCAAAGGGCTTTCCTCTCCTCTGCTATCTCCTTTTGGACCTTGAAGAACCCACCAAGACTGGGGGTGCCTATCATATCAAAGGCCTGTCCTATCCCCACGTGTGGGGGGTGGAGGACCACCAACAACACTTCTTATTTCCAGCACAGAGCAGTGGTCATGGAGCCTGGAGAAGTCTTTCATTTTTTTTCTCTCTCTTTTTTTTTTTTTTTTTGGTTTTTTTGAGACGGAGTCTCGCACTGTTGCCCAGGCTGGAGTGCAATGCAGTGAGTGCAGGCTCACTGCAACTTCCGCCTCCCGGGTTCATGCAATTCTTCTGCTTCAGCCTCCTGAGTAGCTGGGATTACAGGTGCACACCACCACACCCAGCTAATTTTTTGTAATTTTAGTAGAGACGTGGTTTCACTATGTTGGCCAGACTGGTCTCAAACTCCTGACCTCATGATCCGCCTGCCTTGGCCTCCCAACGTGCTGGGATTACAGGCATGAGACATCACGCTCAGCCGAGAAGTCTTTCATTTTACAGATTAGGAGACTGAGGTCCAGAAAGCAAGAGTGAGTGGCCACACAGCAGGTAGCGGCAGAGCTGAGCCCAGAGCTCAGGACTCCTTTGAGTCTCAGGTGTGTCTGTCCCTGGCTCTTCATGGATCCTCACTGAATACTCACAGCAGCACCTTTAGGTCCAGGGAATCCCATCACACCAGCCTGACCACGGGCACCAGGGGGGCCTGGGGGTCCGGGGCGACCATCTTGACCGGCGGGACCCTAAGGATGGGAGTCACGAAAGCAGCGGTGAGGATAGTGAGGAGGTAGACAGGACAGTGGCAGGGGGTCAGGGGCAGTGATACTTACAGGGGGGCCAGTTTTGCCATCAGGACCAGGGCTGCCAGGGCTTCCAGTCAGACCCTAGGGAGGCAGAGAGGTATGAGTGGGTTTGGGGGAGAAGCATGATGGAGGTGAGGGGGGACTCCGGAGGGCAGACCCCTGGGCCTGCTCGAGAACACCTCATCCCAGACCCCACATGGGATGGTCAGGGCCTGGCCAAGCCAGGCCGAAGGACTGGGGCCTCACCTTGGCACCAGGCAGACCAGCTTCACCGGGACGACCAGCTTCACCAGGAGATCCTTTGGGGCCAGCAGGGCCAGGAGAACCACGTTCACCAGCGGGACCCTGGTTGGGAGAAGTCACAGGAACAGTTAGGGTCTCAAGTTTGTGGCTCTTTGCCATGGGCCAAAAGAGGAAGATGATGCCCAGGGAGCAGCAGGGACAGTCCCCCGGCCTCAAGGAGAGGTTACCTTGGGACCAGCAACACCATCTGCACCAGGGAAACCACGGCTACCAGGTCCACCCTGCAGGAGGAGAGGAGGCCAGTTAACTCAGAGACACATGGGCACCAGCCAGGCACTGAGGGTGGAGTGGGAGGGGGCGGGCAGGGGCACTTACACGCTCGCCAGGGGGTCCGGGCAGGCCAGTGGGTCCGGGTTCACCTCGAGCTCCTCGCTTTCCTTCCTCTCCAGCAGGGCCAGGAGGTCCTTGAACACCAACGGGGCCCTGGAGAGAGCCGAGAGGAGGGGGCAGCCTGTGGTGAGGGGCCATCCTATGCCAGCCTCAGAGCTGGCTGAGGCTGGGCTTCCAGCATCAGGGGTGGGGCAGGGGCTCCCTCAGAAGGCTAGGGGTTCCTCTTCCTTTCTGGATCTCCCTCAGGGGGCTTCCAGGGCAAGGTGGGCTGGGCTGCAAGAAGAATGACAGGGAGACTTACGGGTTCTCCCTTAGCACCAGTGTCTCCTTTGCTGCCAGGAGCACCAGGTTCACCCTGCAAGGGGGGAGAAGAGGATGAGCTGAGAGTTGGGGGCGTTCAGTTGGCCTGCATCTTCCTGCTCCCCAGATAAGAGCCGCACTGGAGGCAGTGCATGGGGCGGGCAGAAGTTTGGTACTCACGCTGTTACCCTTGGGACCGGGAGGGCCGCCGGGGCCCTGGGGTCCAGAGGGGCCTCGGGCACCAGGGAAGCCAGGAGCACCAGCAATACCAGGAGCACCCTGTGGGAGGCAGACAGCCAGGTGAGCCTAGGAGCAGAGGGAACGGGGCAGGCAGGCTGCAGGCAGCAGGGGTGGGACTGAAGCCTGGCAGGATACTTACATTGGCACCTTTAGCGCCAGGCTGTCCATCAGCACCAGGGTTTCCCTGTGGCACAGAGAAAGGAGTGTGAGCAACAGGCAAGGACTCTGAGGTTAGAAAGCGGCACAGGGGACACTGAGGCAGGGACACTTACAGCAGGGCCAGCAGCACCAGCAGGGCCAGGGGGGCCAGGCTCACCACGCACACCCTGGGGACCTTCAGAGCCTCGGGGACCTTGGGGGCCAGCTTCGCCCTGGATCAGAAGAAAGGACATATCAGAAGCCACCCTAGGAAACCCAACCTTGCCTCTTGGGATGACAGGAGGAAGGGGAGACAGGGACGGGAGAGCAATGATCAGGACTCTAAGATCAGACACAGAGGCCCTGGGACAAAGGTGTTAGTGAACGGGTTGCTCTCTTGCCATTCTGGGTCCCTTTGGTTTGGGGAACAAGGAGACGTGAACCGCTTGGCCCATGAGGGTCATGCTCAGAGGAGAGTGGGGGGTCTCACCTTAGCACCAACAGCACCAGGGAAGCCAGGAGGACCAGCGGGGCCGGTAGGACCCTGTGAATGAAATGGAGATCTTAACGAGAAGGAAGAGATGGCAGCTGCAAGTCACGCCCTGGGACAGAAGAAGCCCTGGGGTTCAGACCAACACAACCTGCCCCCAGTGTCAGCTCTGAGAGCAGACACTGAGACTCCTCCCCACTCCCAGGCCCTGAGGCCTACAGGCCACACTCACAGGGGGTCCGGCAGCACCAGTAGCACCATCATTTCCGCGAGCACCCTGCAGGAGAGAGGGGAAGCCCCGTTAAGTCCACTGAGCACTGGTCAGTCCCTAGAGCTCCTGGGGAGCCCCTTTCAGAGCCCAGGGTTCCCTCAAGGGGCTAGGAGTACTTACAGCAGGGCCAGGGGCTCCAGGGCGACCTCTCTCACCAGGCAGACCACGGGGGCCCTGACAACCAAACCAAGAGAAGTCAAACGAGATGGGAGACAGCCTCGTTCCCCCAGGCCTCCATCTTGCCCCTGCCTCCTGCCCGTCCCTGCCCTCTGGAACTGGGCACACTCACCATCTGACCAGGAGCTCCATTTTCACCAGGGCTGCCAGGCTCACCCTGTAGAACAGAGAATAATGAGTGAGAAATTCATTCATGGTGGGACTCTGGGGATGTGGAGGACCATGATGTTCAGACAGCCTCTTACCTTGGGACCAGCAGGACCAGCATCTCCCTTGGCACCATCCAAACCACTGAAACCCTAAAGCAGGAAAGAGGTAGAAGGTGAGGATCTGTGGAGGGGGTGGAACAACCTTGACACCCACCTAGATCTGAGAAAGAGCCTTGAGAGGTCATCACCGCCATTCCCCTGTTTCTGAGCTAGACTAAACCTCAACTGGCTCAAGATCTCCCCCAGTTGTTTAATCGGGACTTCTTTCCCATGGAGGGAGGTGCTTTGGATGTCCACTCTCTGTCCCTCAGGGCTTCTGTAGCTGCCACCCACCATGATGCATCTCAAGATCTTTTGGGGAAGAGGCTGGGACTGGATGGGGGTATGCTGGGGACCTGGGGAGCTTAAATGACTCAAAGGGAACTCACTCTGTGTCCCTTCATTCCAGGGAGGCCAGCTGTTCCGGGCAATCCTCGAGCACCCTGGAGAGAGATGAAGGCGGCGAGGAAGGGTCATTAGAACACACCACCATGGACCCAGCTCCTAAATGAAGCCCAAGTGCAGTGAAGCCCAGGTTCAGCCACAGTCCCCTGCTCACCTGAGGCCCAGGAGGCCCACGCTCACCAGGACGACCAGGTTTTCCAGCTTCCCCCTGAGAGGGAGAGAAAAGACCGTCAGGCCCCTGCCTCCCCACCACCGCCCAGGGGCTGGAAAAATGGGGAAGGTCTCAGTCTTCTCTGGGTTGTTGCAGGTCAGGTTTGGGGGCCCAGAATCTTATCTTTGAATCTGGAGCTCAGTTTAAATCTACAGTGAAACCTTCGTTTGGTGAAACCTGAGTGCCTCTAAAGGAATTTCTGTCTACTTCTGTCACCAGCATTTTAATCTCACCATCTGTGCGCCAGTTTCCCCAGAGGGATGGGGTTGGGGATTGCTCTAAGGTGGCTGGGGTGAGGAGAACAGTCACCTTGTTGGGGACATGGAATCATCTCACTAAGGGAAAGGATCATTGTTCAAGGGTAGTCCATGCATCAGAGAGGACTTGCCCTCCTTCCTCTGAGTATCGTTCCCAAAGGCGGTGGAGTGGAAATTGCAGGACCCAACCCACGGAGGCCATGGGGTCAGATGGTATCTTCTTGCTGGGGATACTTACATCATCTCCGTTCTTTCCAGGGGGGCCAGGGGGACCTCGGGGACCCATGGGACCCTAGAAAAGATAAAAGAGGTGGTTAGAATAAGGATAAGAAAAAAAGAAGGGGAAGGCTGGGATTGAAGGGAAGAGGCAAGGAAGACCCCAGGCCTGGGGGTTCTTCGATAGGAGAGTCTGTGTGTTTGTAGAGGGAGTGTGTATCTGTACAGAGAGTGCTTACTGAAGCTCCAGGCTCGCCAGGCTCACCAGGGGGACCTTGGAAGCCTTGAGGACCCTTGAGAAGAAGGAAAGAAAGATGGGGTTAGAAAGCAAGTCCCCGCCAACCTTCTCCAATCTTACCAAGAGATCTCTGAGCATCTCCCCTTCCCTCATCCTGATCTTCCCTCCAAAAGACCAAAGCCCAGGGAGGCATATGAATATATCCTGGATACTCACAGGTGCACCAGGGGGGCCAGGGAGACCACGGGGACCAGAGGGACCCTACAGAAGGAGAAGAAAGGGGGGTCATGGTGATCTCTCTGTAGGAAAGCATGTGGATGTAGTCATTCATGCCTGTTGGGACCACCCAGTCATCCTGCATCCTTTCTGGACTCTGAGGTCCCAAAGGTGATCTTGACCTCCCAAGCTGTCTATGCCAGCTGCCTATGCCCACCTCCTCTGGATACTCATTCTCTCTTCTGTCATCCCTGCTCCCCCTGCTGGCTCACCATGGGACCAGGCACGGAAATTCCTCCGGTTGATTTCTCATCATAGCCATAAGACAACTGGGGAGCGAAGTTCTAGAACAAACAAGAGAAGTCAGGGTCAGGATAGTGAATTGAAAGGCAGAAGATGGCACTGAGGATGGAAGAAACTGACATCATGCGCTTCCTGGTGTGATGTGCTGAGAAAAATAACATTGCTTGTAAGATACTCCTGCCAAAAATGCATCCTGCATCCAATCTAATCAGACAATCCTAAACTGAGGGACAGTCTGCAAAACAACCAGACTCTTCAAAACTCCCAGTGCCACGAAAGAAAGACTGAGGAATGTTCCACATTTGTGGAAACTAGAGACATGATGATTAAGTGCAAAATCCATAATCCTGGACAAGATCCCAGGTAGGGGTGGTGGGGGTGGAATCTATACAGGACGTTATTGGGACATGGGTGAACTTTGAATACGGGCTGCACATTAGAGAGTGAATTTAATCACTGTGCTATGGTTAGTTAAGAGAATGATCTTGCTTTTAGGAAAAACACACCGAAGTATTTAGGCGCAAAGGAACCTGATGTTAGCAACTTACTCAAACAGTTCAGAAAAAAAAAGCTACATATACATAAACAGAAACTAATAAAGCACATGTCACAAACTGTGAAGGGCATGTGAGAGTTTCCTGTAGGATTCTTGCAACTTTTCTGTAAGTTTGAAATTGTTTCATAGTATAAAATTATGTCATCTGCCAAAAACAAAAACAAAACAGGGGAGAGTGGACACACAAGGCCTTTTCACTTACTCCTCCGAGGCCAGGGGGTCCGGGAGGTCCGGGGGGTCCGGGGGGTCCGGGAAGTCCAGGCTGTCCAGGGATGCCATCTCGGCCAGGGGGGCCTGCGGGTCCCTGCAGGGGGAAAGGGCGGGGCCGGGTTGAGCGTGGGGCCAGGAGCCACGCCCACCTGCAGCTCCCCACAGCCCAGAGAGTGCAACGCTTACCCTTGGGCCTCGGGGGCCAGTGTCTCCCTTGGGTCCCTGTGGGATTGGGGAAGAAGAAACAAGAGGCCAGGTTAGAGAAGGGAGGACCGTGAGGAGGCACGGGCGGCGGAGGGACAAAAGTCGAGGGCAGGAGATTACCTCGACGCCGGTGGTTTCTTGGTCGGTGGGTGATTCTAGGGGGCGAAGAGACGCGCGTTAGAGCCAAGGTTTGCTAATGCCGCTCCTGGCGGCAGAGGCCTCCAGGCCGGAGGGCCAGCGAGCGCCGACCATCCCCAGCCCCAGCCCCATCCCCAGCCCCAGCCCCTAGGCCCCAGGCCCCAGGCCCCAGGCCCCGAGCGCAGTCGCACCTGAGCCGTCGGGGCAGACGGGACAGCACTCGCCCTCGGGGACTTCGGCGCCGGGGCAGTTCTTGGTCTCGTCACAGATCACGTCATCGCACAACACCTTGCCGTTGTCGCAGACGCAGATCCGGCAGGGCTCGGGTTTCCACACGTCTCGGTCATGGTACCTGAGGCCGTTCTGTACGCAGGTGATTGGTGGGACTGGGACAGGCAGAGGAAGAGGGGCGTTGTCAGTAGTGCCTGCGACTCCCACCTTGGGGCTCCAAGACCCTCACCTTAACCACCTTTCCCCTGGGTCTAAGAGGCACACTTGGATTTTTCACTTCCCGCGCCTTCTCCCTGTTCCTCTTTCCTTAAATCCTTAAAAGTTCGCCTGCTCCTCATCAGCGCGGGTGACAGCGCCGAGGCGCCTGGCCAGGGAGGCTGTAACTCTTTCCAGTTCTCAGGAATTTAAACAAAGCTTTAGGCCGCGGTGGCTTCCAACTCCAACCTCAGCCCATTGGCGCTGAAGCCAAGTGAAATAAAAACCACAGGATGGGAGGTGGGGGAGGGCAGGGGGAGAATAGGAGGGGCCCTATCGGGAGGGCAGGCTCGCGGGGCGTGGCTTGCGCGGTGGAGACAGGAGGAGGGCGCGGGAGGAGAGAAGGGAGGTCCAGTCCTCATCCCGCCTCCTTCCCTGGGCAGGTGGGGTGGCAGGGGCGGGGCTAGGAGAATGGGAGCGGCTGATCGGAGGGGAGGCCCCCCCAAGCCTTGAAATGTACCTCAAAATTAGGAGACACCCTAACCTCCAGACATCTTAAACATCTTAAAGACACCTAGACATCTTAAAAGCCCGCTCTCGGGGCCATCCCCAGTCCCCCAAAGCCAGCCAATGCCTCCGGGTGACTTTTAGCCAAAGAACCAAAAAGTCCACAAATAGTCCATAAGTTAACTAACCACTCCCACCGCGCTAGCGGCTCCCCAGACGGCCGCTAGGTGTCGGGCAACGCTAAGCAATGGGGCCGGGGCGGGGCCAGCCTCACCGGCCCGACTACCTCTTTAAGAAGCTTGGGCTGCCCCATCGCCGGCTTTACTTTCCAGATCTAGAGATGGGGTCCGCACCCAGCAATAACTCAGGTCTTCCCGCTCCGGCTCCTGCCCCAAGAAGCGTTGGACCGGGAGACGCAGTGCTCAGCACCGGTCAGAAGGGGGCGCAAGGATCCCGCCCCACCAGGTCCGCGCCAAAGTTTCTCATCCTCCACCCGCCCACGCTCCGCGCCCCCTCCGCCGCGGCCCAGCACCCCCACAGCTCCAGCAACAGTCTAGCCCGGAGAGAGGGCAATCTTTCCTTATGAATCATCCCACAGCCTTCCTGATTGCTTCTACATCTTGGGCTTCAAATCCCCCGCTCGGCGCCGCCATCCCATCTTCGACGTGCTTTCCTCACTCTGCACCCAGATCCCTACTTTCCCGGTTGCGCGCTCGGGATTCTCTCTCGCACCAGCTCACGCCGCGCCCCACCCTCACCTCCCGCTCCCGGGGCGCGTTCATCCCCAACCTCGCCCCAGGGTGAGCTCTGTCCTTTCTCAGGGCCCCGTGGAAGAGCCCTTATCATCTCCCTTCCATTCCCTAGTCTCCGGAGAATCCACGTCTCCGTTTAAGCCGCGGCCCCCGGGACCAAGCGCAAGGCGCGATATAAAGTATCCTTGCACTCCCAAAAGTTTGGGACTTACTGTCTTCGTCTTGGCCCTCGACTTGGCCTTCCTCTTGGCCGTGCGTCAGGAGGGCGGTGGCCGCTAAGAGGAGCAGGAGCCGGAGGTCCACAAAGCTGAACATGTCTAGACCCTAGACATGTAGACTCTTTGCGGCTGGGGAGGGGGTTAGCGTCCGCTCATGCGTGGCCTCACACTCCGCGTGCCTCCTGCTCCGACCCCGAGGAGAAACTCCCGTCTGCTCCGACGCCTGGCCCGGGCCTCTTTTATACTGTCCTGATGGAGAGCAGGGAGGAACCCTGCCCCTCAGAGAGGGGGAGCCGGCCGCCCGTCCCCCAGCCAATCAGAGCTGCCTGGCCCGGCCCCCAATTTGGGAGTTGGAATGGAGAGGGGGAGGAGGAGGGAAAGGAGTCCACCCCACATCTCCCCCCTTCGCAGCTCTGCCTCCCCAGCCCCCCAGCCCAGCCTGGGCCAGAGGTGCTGTGGCAGGGGTGCAGCTGGGTCCTCGGAATGGCATGGGCTAAGCCGTGGGTAGGGGTGCCCCTCTGCTCTCTTCCTGGGACCTCCAATCTAGAGGAAGTGGAACTGGGGAGCTGGGTGGGGAGACTTCCAAAGGTGGAAGGGTTGGGGGTGTTGGGGAGGGGGTCCTCCTGGTTGTACCCCACTCGCCCTCTGACTTTTCTGGCAAGAGCTAAGGGAGGGGCATAAAGAGGCCAGCTGAGGACCTCTCCAAAACAGGGGAAGCTGGGAATTTAAAAGATGTGCCTGTTTGGGGGTGTCTTCTGGTGTGGCTAGGGAATGGAGCTTGGGAGTATTTGGGGGACAATTTACATATTCTTTTCTAGACATTAAGAACCAGATATCTGAGGGAAGGGTGCAGGCAAGGGAGTTTTAATTTTGAGGATGTCAGTTCTTCTGCTGTGCTCCAGGACAGAATCAAATGCTTTCCTCCAAACCCTAGGCATGATTGAGAGATGGGGTGGGGAGGCTGAGGTGCACGGTGAGAAACATGACTAGGTGGTCTCTCCGGAAGAAAGCTTTGGTGTTGGGTGATGGAGCAGCCAGGTAGGGGTGGGGGATTCTAGGGACACAGAGGTGGGGATTGGGGCTTGCAATCCCCTAAAAATTCATTCCCCAAGCTCTTGTACCCCAGAGTTGGGAAGTATTTTTAGTGGGAGGCCTGTGATCATTGGTGACTTAGAGAAGAGTTTTGTTTGCTATGGCTGTGGCCAGGGGCTGCTTAGAGACCCTTCTACCCAACACAGTCAAACCAGGGAGAACCTGGGTGGAGGGAGGGAACTTAGCTAAAGAGATGTCTTTCTCGGAGCTGCATAAAGCCCCTTCTCCAGTTGTACCTGGACTCAGTGTTGGGGATGTATGGGATATTTTGGGTGTCTGGGTGAAACTTGCCTTTGGGGTGTGGGATGAGCTGCAGAGGATGATTGACTTTATTTTAGGGGCTACTTCCCACTGCCTCATCTCTTTCCTGAAAATCCCGGTCACTGCTTTTTGCCTTAGGAACCAGAGAGAATCATCTGTACACTCTGAAAGGGGCTGGGGACCTGAAGGGCAGCAGGCTATATCTAGGGAAGATGCCTCTAGAACTCCGTGTCCTTTCTTCCTCCAAGTCTGAATCCCCCAACAGGGCTCTGCCTCAACCCCAATCTACCTCGTCCTGACAAACTCTGTAGGGCTGAGAGAAGGCCTGGGGGTCTCCTTGCAGTGCCCTGTTCATTTCTCTCCCTCCTGTGCAGCTCCCCACCCCCGGTGCTCCAGAGCTGCAAACGTGGAAGCGGGGAGTCCCGCCTCCCCCAAACCATCCAAGATTCCATTGCCTCCCCCCGCCCCTCTCCACGCCCTCCCCCAGCTGGTTTTGTGCAACGAAGGCAAAGGGGAAAAAAAAGGAACAGAAGGGGAGGGAGCCACGTCGGCTGGCCGTGGGCAGCCAGGATGAGCGGTGCGGGTGGGGCAGCAAAGGGAGACTGCAGGGGCTATAATTAAAGGGAAAATATAGAGTTTCCAGAGAGGCAGGGCTGGAGACAGCAATGGAGGGATGGACCTTCATCAATTATCCCGACCATGTGGCAGCGACTTGTGGCCCAGGGTCTGCCCCCGCCTAGTGCCAGCGACTGCAGGGCAGGACTGGGGGGCTGAGGTGCTGAGATGGCAGTTCTTGAACCCACCAAAGTCCTGCCTTCTACTGTGGGTCAGTTCCAAGAGACCGCTTCCCTAATAGGGGACACGGGTCCTGTTTTTGGAGGGAACAGACATTTGGAGTGGTGGTCTAGGGCAGGGTGTCACAGGACTTGGTGGTATGAGAGTTAGTGACCTGTCCACCTTGCTGCTTGGGTTTTTGTAGCGAGAAGGGCTCCTGCCTGCAGCTCCCCGCCCCTCCCCACATGTTCCCCATCCAGGCTTTCCCACGCCCATCTTAAAGAAGAGTTGAAGCCTCCAAGGTGTGAACTGGGGGTTGCCACATCATGGGCCTGGGGTTCTGAAGGATATTTGGGGATCCCTGGTATTGGGGTTGTGTGTGCCTGGCGTGTGACAGCCACCACCCCAACGTCCAGTTCCAGGCCTTCCTCCCAGGGGCCAAGGCAGACAGTTTCCAAGCATCCTTTACACGTGGCATGGAGCTGAGGCTCAAGGCCTCCCCTGCCACTCTTCGACTTAAAACGCTTGGCAAGCGCCCAGGCTGAAGATGTGTCTTTAATTTCTGCAGTATGACAGTGAGAGGAAGAATGTGCTTGGGGTCTCCTCCCAGCCTGGCTGGGCCTTCCTGGCCAGGATTGAGGGCTGCAGACTGGGGGGATGGGAAGTGGGAGGAGGAGGGAGCTTGTGCCTGTGAGAGGAGGAGACGCCACCTCATCTTTAGGAAACTCTGAAGCTCTGGCTTCTTGTGGAATGTAAGACTTTGTCCGGCACTTAAAGTGGGGGGGAGCAAAAGCCAAAATCTCCTCCCCACACCCCCAAGAAATGGTAAAGTCATCAGCAGTGAGGGAAAAAAAATTCCTTAAGAAGAAAAACAGAAAGAGGAAAGTGCTGAGCTCTGAGTTCTCTCCTTCTCCAAATTTCCCCAAGTGTCCCCCGCAACACAAAGAAGGAGGGAAGAGGCTCCCACCCTCAGAGCTCCTCAGGTGCCCCATCTGGACTCCATGGTGTGGGACAAAGGAGAACACACCTGGAAGAGGTAGCCCAGGTGCTGTGCACCTGGTGGGGGGCATGCCCCCCTGCCCTGCACATCCGAGTCACCCTTTCCAGCTGCTGCAGCCTCCAGTTGAGGTTCTGTTGCCCTTTCCCCAACTCCGATTCTCCAGAACGCTTCTCTGCTCCCATTTCTAGCCCCAGACTGGTAATAGAGAGGGAGTTCCTAGGAGAGGGGCTGAGGAGAGAGAAGGGCGGGGTCTAAGAGTGGGGTGCAGTGAAGACCCCAGGATCAAGCTCTCCATGAGTCTCTGTCATGGAGCCCTGCACAGTTCCTGTTGAGGGAGCCTGGAGCAGAGTCTGGGGACAGACCCCTGGTGTGTGCGGGTCCTTCTTCTTCCCTTGCTTTAGCATTGCATGGTCTGAGCCCTTTGCTAGGTTACTCGGCTTCCAGGTACAGCTCTGCTGTTCTATGCCTTAGCCCGAAACCCAAGTCCTTCAGCCTCCTAGGATTTCCCTCTTTCTCTTCCTCCCTCCCTCCTTCCTTTCCAGGGTTAGGGGGAAGATGCTGAAGTAGCTTTTGTCCATGCTGAGTGTTTGAAGCCTGTGAGACATCCAATTTAGAAATATGGAGGAAACCCTTGGGTGCCTGGGTCGGGAGTTCAGAGGAGAGACAAATGTGGGGCCCAGGACGATGGTAACTGAAGCGGGGGTTGTGGATGGTGTTGTCTCAGAGAAAGCATGGAGGGAAGAGTGTGGAGGGGCTAGCACTGAGCCTTGGGGACCCTCAGGGTGTAAGGGCTGGGTGGAGGTGGAGGAGGAGGAGGAGACAGGGCAAGAGTGGCCAGAGAAGGAGGACTGGGTGAGAGGGATTGGGGGTTCATGAGTGCAGAGGAAGGAAAAAGATGGTGCCAGAAGGAAGGAGAGTTATATGCTGCAGAGAGAACTAGTATGGTAAGGAGTAAAACGTTCCCTGGACTTAGCAGAATGGTGGTGATTGATACCCCCCAGTGTGAGCTGCTGTGGTGGAGAGATGGGCAAGGAAGCTGGACTGGAGTGGGCTAAGGAGTGTGTGGGAGGCCAGGAAGCAAGGTCAGAGGGCAGCGACTGGGAGGAGGAGTCTGGCTGTGGCAGGAGTCTAGAAAGGCATCTGTCCCCTGCTCTTTCTCTTTCTTTCCACCCCCGATCCTGCCTTCCTTTCAGGTCCCTGCATCCCTCCTCTCCCTTCCGAGTTACCTCGCTGCTTTCTCCATCCCCCTCTGTCTCCAGAGCTCCTTTTCTGGATCACATTTGCCTCTTCTGCTCTCCTTCCCCCTTTCCTTTTCTTCCCAGGTGACCTGAGTCCTCAAATGTCCACAGCCAGGCCCAGCCTCCCACTCATTCTCCCCTAGAACAAGCCCTCATTCCAGACTCCTGAAGATGAGCCTTGTTTTCTAGTCCTGGACGGATTCCACCCCATTCTTTGCCCCCTGCCCCCAACACCCCCACCCGAGTCCTAGACGGAGAACTTGGGAGCTGGAGAGAGAAGGGCTGGGGGTATGGCCTGTCACGGGCCCGGGCTCCCAGGCCCTCTCCAGCCACCTCACCAGGTCCCAGCCAGGCCCCCGCTGAGAATAACGCACTGGACGGGGGATGTTGTTGAGTTAGGGGACCCCAGTTCTCACTGCCGCTCTCTGGTAGTCAGAAGTGAGGGGTCAGCCTCATCTTTCCTGCTGGAGTGAGCTCCTGGCTGGGTAGCTGGCAGCTTCTCTGTCACATCCCTCCCTGCTCCTGATGTCTGGAGACAGTTCTTCTTAAAAGTTGGCTTGGCCAAGTGCAGTGGCTCACACCTGTAATCCCAACACTTTGGGAGGCTGAGGCAGGTGGATCACCTGAGGTCAAGAGTTTGAGACCAGCCTGGCCAACATGGTAAAACACCATCTCTACTAAAAATACAAAAATTAGCCGGGCGTGGTGGCGTGCACCTGTAGTACCAGTTACTTGGGAGACTGAGGCAGGAGAATCACTTGAACCCAGGAGGCGGAGGTTGCAGTGAACCGAGATCGTACCATTGCACTCCAGCCTGGGCAAAAAAAGGGAAACTCTCTTCCAAAAAAAAAAAAAAGGAAAAGAAAAAAAGAAAAAGAAAAAGTTGGCCTCATGAATTGATTGAATTTTTATTTACGCCTTTCTGGTTTGGTTCAATTCTGTGCCTGTTTTATCCCATTTACTTTTTTCCATTCCTTTCTTCCTTCGTTTTTTCTATTCATTTACCTTTTCTCTCCCCTTCCCCCTAACCTCTCTCCCTTCAAATTTTTCTCTTCATGCATTTTTCTTCCTTTTCTTCATTTTTTTTCCTTTCCTTTTCTTTCCTCTGTCTTTGTCCCATTGTCCCACCCCTCCACCCACACACTCTTTTTTCTCCCTCCCTCTTTTCCTCTCTTATTCTTTTCCGGTATCTCCTCTTCCCCAGTCCTCGGTACTCCGGTGCCCATCCTGGGGGATGGCGCTCTGCCGGGTCTGCTCATGCTGTAGGCGGGTGTGCAGCCTTCGTGAGCTGCTCCAGGGGAGAAAGGGCAGCCGCCATAGGGGGTGTGGTCAAGGGGGCGGGTGGCGCAGGGCTTGCCTCACAGCCAGATGTCTGGATGCCGTGTTGTGTTTGGGAGATAAATGCCAGGGTTTCTTTGAATCCTGAATTTAAATAAAAGAAGCGGGGAGCTGAGGAGAAGCCTCTGTTGGGCAGAGGTACCTTCCAGATCTTGATCTCCTTCCTTGATACCCACCCCCCACAACCCCCACCCCAGGTAAACCTTGGCCACCGATGTCTCCTGTCTTCCACCTCTGCCCCAGCCACTAGTTCTTCCTCCTGGCAAACTTGAGATTCTGGAGATTCAGGGCAGGGTGTTGGGCAGGGGTCCTGGCAGAGGACCTCTTTGGACAGTCTGGCTCGGACACAGAAAGGATCCCGTAGGGATAACATGACGTTGCCTTCTTCCCAAAAGCCACCGCCACCTCATTTTGCTAAGGAGTTACATTCATTTGCTGATGAATTCATTCAACAATACTCACGTGCCAGGCATTCAATGGTGAGCAGCACAGACCCTGTGTTTGCCTGATGGAGTTTGTGTCTGGTAAAGACACAGCCAGCAATGAAATCACATGAATAAACATGGAGGTGCAACCATTAAGGTTACTAAGGAGAAGAATTTAGAGCTTTGAATGGGCAGACATGGCAGAGGGTCTGCTCTAGTCCTGGAGCCCTAGGAAGGCTTCCCTGGGTAGGCTGATGGGAAGGAGTAGGAGGCAGGCTGGGGAGTGATGGGACCACATATGCAAAGGCAAGTGGGAGCATGGCAAGTGCTGGATACCCAAGGAATTCAGGGAAGGCCAGTGAGGCCGGAGTACCACAGGAAAAGGTTGGACAGGCCAGAGAAGCCCCATCACGGTGTAGTTTGCCTCCTTTGAGCTATGGGCCCCAGCAGAGGGCCTGAGGCAGGGGAGGGTCACAATCAGGTCTGCATTTGTAAAAGAACACCGTGGGCACTCGATGGAGTAGGTACCTGCGGGAGGAGGGCTGTGGGCGAAGGTGGAGGAGCAGCTGAGAGGCTGCTGCAGTTGTCCAGGTGAGGGGCTTGGACCCGGTAGGTGGGAATGGAGACAGAGAGAAGAGGATGGGCTTGAGAGCCCTTTATGAAGCAAAATTTACAGGTGCTGGGGTTGGATTGGATGTGGGGTGGGGGTGTTGAGGAACAGGGATGACCCTGGGCTTCTGGCTGGGCAAGGACCCTGCTTGGGGAGAATATGCTGAGTTTGGTGCCTGTTGCTGACCCTCTAGTTGATCCTATTCACTAGGTGGTTACTTCAGGCCTTCTGGGGCCAGCCCTGTGCTGGGGAGAGCTCTGGGGACAATAGCTCCTATTCTGGGAGAGTGGGGAGCCAGGAAAAGAAAGAAAACACACACAAAAACGCCCTTCACTTGAGGCAGCACTGGCTGTGTGATTTTGAGTAAATGCTCCATCTCAGAACTTCATTTCCCCAGTCTGTGAACTGGGGTAGTAGTGAGACCACCTTGCTGGTCTATGTCTTGCTCAGTAAATGGAAGCCTCTAGACACAAAGGATGACGAGAGCGCCAATGAGAGATAAGGAAGGCTGCATGGAGGAGGCGGCTTTCCAGCCAGGCTTGGGAGGGTGGGTGACAGGGTTCAAATGCATGGTTTAAATGGGAGGAAAGGCACCGCCCAGCCTGGGAAGCTTGACACAGATTGAGTGAGAGACAGACAGAGAGAAAGAGGGATAAGGCCATGGGCAGAGGAAGATAAGGCTGGAAAGATAGGCTGGGGCCAACTTCTAGAGGCCCCGGGTTAGTTATACTCGGTGGTGGCCATGGGAGTTGGTGACTGCCTTTGAGAGGAGAATGGTTGTGATTCTTTTGCCGAGAACTCACCCAGAGGACTTATACCTTGGTGACAGCAGAAGGACTCAAGTTAGAAGGGCGGGGCCCTTCAATGGAGGGGAAGATTAGAGGAAAGTGTGGGTCGCTTGGGAGGAACTTGTGGAATTGGAGATGAACAAACAAATGGGGCCCGGGAGCAGGTAAAGAGGTAGACCAGATAACCCCTCCAGAGTTGTGGTTTGACCTCTGCTGAATCCCAGAGCTTTAGAGTCTCTAAGTGGAAATATCACAGAATAAGAGACGTTCTGCTGGAAGGAAACTTCGAGTTTATTCTGTCCTCCCCTCCTTGTACAGATTAGAAAACTGAGGCCCAGAGAAGGAAAGTAGCTGCCAGAGGTCACACAGCTGGGACTGAGGGATCAGAGGTAAGAACCCTGTGACACTTCAAGAGCCCAGGTGGTTGGGGCTGGGGAGCTGGCAGGGCCAGGGAAGTCACTGAGGATGGCAGCGACAGCATGACACAGGGATCCCACATAATCCCAGTTTGGTCCTGGGAGGACAGCCCAGGAGAGCTGCTCCCCAACTCTCAGCTGAGCCATGTGGCCAGAGGGGGAAGGGAGCCTGGTGGGCAGGGAGGACCTGCCACATGGAAAAGCCTTGATGCGAACCATCTGGCCTGGGCGGGCGGAATGTGGGCTGCAGGGAGGGGAGGAGCAGGAGACGGGAAGGAGGCCATGGTGGGCGGGTGGATGGCGGGTTTGGGCTGGGAGTGGCCTGACCCGGAGGCCCCTACCTTCCAGACTGCTGCAGCCCAGATGCCTTCGCAGCCATGGTCTGGCCCATCCAACCCGCTGACCTCATTCCCAGCTCCCCTCCCTCGCAAGCTCCCCCCTTGCCTGCCACGTAGACTGGAGGCTTAGCTGCATCTTCGCTGGAGGGAGGAAGAGCAGAACACAGAGGCCCTGAGCCCAGAGCTCTGCTGGGTCAGGCTGGCCTGGGGAGAGCAGCTGTGTTCCTCAACACCCTCCATGACCAGGCTGGGCCTCAGTTTGCCCTCCTCAAACCTGAGGCCCAGGAAGTGGAGGGGACAGAGGTCATGGGAGAAGCATGACAATGAAGTGGGTTGGAGTGGGTGAGAATCAGGTGGGGGCTCTCTGGAGGTCATTGTAGCCATCCCCCTGCCTCCTCAGGGCAGGAGGGTGCTAGGATCAGACCCAGAAAGGGACGGGGCAGGACATTCCTCCTCTTTTCAAGCTGTTCACAAGAAGAGGAGTTCCATGGTCTAGGAGGGGGCCTCTAGAAGATCTAGTCTTCCTCCCCATGCTGTGTGAGGACCACGGTGTGTGGCTAGGATGAGGTGGGCGGTACACTGTCTTCCGTCTGTCAGCTGCTCTCAGGGACCTTCCCTTCAGTCCTGTCTCCAGGCTCTGCCTCTGACCCCTGCCTCCCCCTCGCTTTGCCTCCCTGCCCCCCAGGGTCCTGGGTCTCCAGCTGCCCCAGCTGAACAGGGGGCTGTCCCTGCCCCGCTCTCTGCCCCGCTCTCAAGGCGTTCCGGGGCTGTGAGTCATCGGGAATGTCTGTTCTGGCTGCAACTTCCCTCTCCTGACGTGGACCCTCTTTCTCCTCCTCCCCCACACTCAGGGAGAGGGTGCCCCTCCCAGGCAGGGGGCTCTGAAGTGGGGGAGGAAGCCACAGGCAGGCCTGGGATGAGGTCTTGCTCCCCGATTGCCATTGGAAGGGGGCTTCGAAGACTTGCACGCCCCTCACCCAGATCCTACCTTCCCACGGCAGATAGAATTCCCTGACTTTCTCCCATTTCCCAGGTGGGGACACTGAGGAGAGGTGGGGAGGGGAGGGCCTGAACTTGGGTGGGCCCAGGTTCACCCACTCCCTTTTAGGGCACAGCTTTGTCAGACTGGGAACCTGCCCAGGCGTCCTTCTGAAGGGCCTTCCCCACATTCGAGGCTGGATCTGGCAGAAAAGCTGGAGAGGCTCTGCTGCCCGCTCCAGGGATGACACGTCTCTGCTGGGTGGGGAGTCCACGTCCGCAGAAAAGGGGGATGCCACGTGTCCAGACCCTTCCCACAGAGCCCCTGTGCCCTGCAAGTCTGCCTCCCACCCCTCTCCTCCTCTCCCTCCTCTCCCCAGCAGCCCTGCCTGCCCCCTCCCTCTGACCTCAAGAAATAGCTGGGGGGTAGGGGGAGGGGACACTGAAGGGAAGGCCAAGCTAGGAAAAGCTCCTCTCCGCCCCCTCCCAGCATGCCTGGGCATTTCACTCCCCATCAATGAGCCTCAGTTTCCTCAGCTGGAAAATAAGGGGGATGAACAGAAAAAGTCTCCACCCATGGGTGAGTCTATGATTCTGTCTCTGCACAGTCAGTCAGACTCGGGCACTCATACCCACTCACTCAAACCCACCTGCTCTCTCACACACATTCATTCATTCACACATTCACTGATGCACACTTACACACACATCTACACGCACACGTAGCCCTTTGCCTATTTTGGGTACAGCAGATCCCCACAATTTCTGTTTCCTTCTTTCTGACAGCCCACCATTTCTTCTCTCATTCCAATCATACCTCCCCCAGCCCCCACCCCACCCGCTTTAGCCACCCACTTTACATTTTTCTACTCCTGGTTCTCCTCCGCGTGAGGTCACTGGCAGGGCAGTGAGATTTGAACTTCAGAGTATTAGACCTCTGACCTTGCCAAAGACCACTCTGACTATCCCCTGAGGCTCTTTCTGAGTTTTGGGTGGGAGGGAGTCTGAGTGGGGAGAGGGAATAGAGCTGAGAAAGGCTAGTTCTTTCCTACACCGCTGGGGATCTGCAAAAGGGTGCCCCTCACTTGTCTTTCCTGAACATCATGAACGTTCGCTTTCCAAAAAAATCTGTCCCACTGACATCCGGAGGCCTCCTCTGAAGTGTGATCATTTTAGCAGCTTGCCCTGGCTGTTGCCCCAGGTTGCACCCTTCTAGGAACTTCCGCCTGAGGGAGACTGGTCAGAGCTCAGGAGGGACTGTTCCAGGGGATGAGATATCTGCTGGCCAGGAAAGGCGTGGGAATTGGGCAGCAGAGCACACCCTCCAGACCCGGCCCAACTTCGGAATAACAACAAACGATTGTGCCAGGCTCTGCCGTAAGCACTTTACATCTTTGTACTGCTCCAAAAGCCCTCTGAGATGGGTGCTCCAATTGTCTCCAATTTCAGAGAAGGAAAGAGAGGCACAGAGAGGTTAAGTCAGTTGCCTGAAGTCACAAAGCTATCAAGTGGCTGAGCTGGAATTCAAACCCAGGCAGCCTGGCTCCAGAGCCCCCACGCTTATCTGCTACTCCCAGCTGGTCCAAGGGACCCAGGATGGTCCAAGGGATGCCCTCCCACTTCATCTAAAGCAGTGGCTGTTTGCACAAACAGGCTCCCATCTGTGTGCACTCATGGAAAGATCACAGGATGATGTGGCTGGAAACTGACCACAGGCACCACCAGTAGTTGGAAAGATCAGAACAGAGCCGCCTCCCTCCCATTTGCTGAGGAACTATTGTGAGCTGACCACACCACACACGACATCTCATTTCATCCTCACAACAGCTCTGGGACATCAGCCTTAATACCTCTATTTTATAGCTGGAGAGTCAAACGGGCCAAGGCGTTGTGCAAGATCCCCTTTCTCAAGCTCAGAAAGAACCCAGGTGTCCTGACAGCCAGATCAGTCTTCGCTCATTGATCCACACATCCCCTATTTCCAAATCCACACGGCTTCTAGACACACACAGTCACATACAACAGACCACATAGAACGTTGGAAAGAATTACAGCTCTTGGTAGGCCATGGTGGCTCACGCCTGTAATCCCTGCACTTTGGGAGGTCAAGGTGGGTGGATCACCTGAGGTCAGGAGTTCAAGACTAGCCTGGCCAACATGATGAAACCCCGTCTCTACTAAAAAAACAAAAAATTATCTGGGCTTGATGGCGGATACCTGTAATCCCAGCTGCTCAGGAGGCCACGGCAGGAGAATCGTTTGAAACCAGGAGGCAGAGGTTGCAGTGAGCTGAGATCGCGCCACTGCACTCCAGCCTGGGCAACAAGAGCAAAACTCTGTCTAAAAAAAAATAAATAAATAAATGACAGCTCTTGGTAGTGTTTGAAGAGGCCCTGCACACCTCCTCACTGACAATGTCCCAGGAAGGGCTTATGCCCATTCTGTTGTGAGGGGAAGCCCCTTTCTGGGGCTCCCCACCAGCTGGGAAGTGGTAAAGCTGTGACTAGATCCCACGTCTGCCTGGCCTGGCCACAAAACTAGTGCTCCTCCCACCCTACAATACCACCTGCCACTCTCACTGTCAGTAGCCCAGAAGCAGCCCCTGCGCACACCATATCCCCAGCGAGCACACATGCATGTCACAGACAGGAAAGTCGTACTCACATAGTACCTGCACGACACAGGCTAAGGGCTTTTTGGTGTTTCCTGTGTACCAGGCCCTGTTGTGAGGTCCATGTAGGCGTGAGCTAGATGCAAGGCCATAACAAGCCTATGATGAAGGTTCCTTTAATATTCTTATCCTCATTTTACAGATGAGGAAACTGAGGCTCAGAGAGATTAAGTAATTTGCCCAAGGTCACACAGCTAGGAAGCTGCAGAGCTGAGATTTGAACGCAGGCTTTAACCACTGTGCTATGGCCCATTCTCTAATATTGATTGCATGCTACTCATTCAGTCAGTCATCAACTATTACTGACTACCGTGTTGTGCCCAACTCTGCATAGGCCCCTGGGACGGCTCTTCCCTGCCCCCTCCTCCTGACCTATCCTGGTGTGTGCCAAATGGTAGATGGGGGCTGTGCCTGCTGTCACTCTCCTTCTTTTCCAGAGGTTCTCCTCCTCCACAAGCTGGCACATGTGGATACTGGCTCTGTTTGCCTTTGACCCCTAGTGAAAGAAAATACTGAGGTAACACCTGAATGGGGAGCATGGAGACAAGGAGATGCAAATGGGGTGCCAGTTGGGGCCAGGGCAGGGATGGGGGATAGGGTAGGGGGTGAGGGGAGGTCTGGGAGCAGGAATCTCTCTTTGCTTCTGGCTGCATTTTAATCATATACTCATATCTATTCTTTTTCTTTTCTTTCTTTCTTTTTTATTTTTATTTTTTAGATGGAGTCTCATTCTGTCACCCAGGCTGGAGTGCAGTGGCTAGATCTCGGCTCACTGCAACCTTTGCCTCCCAGGTTCAAGCAATTCTCCTGTCTCAGCCTCCAGAGTAGCTGGGACTACAGGCGCGTGCCACCATGCCCGACTAATTTTTTGTATTTTTAGTAGAGATGGGACTTCACCATGTTGGT
The DNA here is from genome assembly GCF_003255815.1 of Theropithecus gelada. NCBI lineage: Eukaryota > Metazoa > Chordata > Mammalia > Primates > Cercopithecidae > Theropithecus > Theropithecus gelada. The sequence continues at coordinate 23,512,508 of NC_037684.1, read as the reverse complement.
CAGACTGGTCTCGAACCCCTGATCTCAGGTGATCCACCGGCTTCGGCCTCCGAAAGTGCTGGGATTACAGGCGTGAGCCATCGCGCCCAGCCTCATATCTATTCTTTATCACTCCATTTCAGACCTTCTTCCATATATGGCTCTGCATGTCTCTGTTTTCCTGTCTCCTGTCTTTCCCTGTCTCCTCACTGCTTTTCAGCTGGGTATAGACCCCTGTGGGGACAACAAATCAGAGCTTGGTCACCAATATGGACATCTATGTCTGAGCAGGGCCCACTCTCCGGTGGACCACGGGTCATCCTCAAGCCTTCTTCCCAGGCTCTCCTTGTCCCTGAATACTAATATCTAAAGGTCAGCCCAGCTACCACCAGTGGGCATGTGATATGTCCCGTCTCCCCTGCAGATTGGAGGAAGAAGCCGTGTCCCTCCCATCAGACAGAGGGGCTCCTTAAAGGTAGGCATTGCATCCACTTGTTCAGACAGAGAGCTCTCTGAAATCAGGGAGTGTGTCTCCCATACCAGATTGGGGTTCCTTGAGGGTAAAACATAGGTTTCCCCATCAGACTAGGAGCAGGCCTGTGTCACCTCCTTCCTCTAGATTCTCCTGGTCTCCAGCTGGGGCTCTGCTGGAAAGTAGAGGAAGTATTTAGCAAGGATGAAGGTATGATGCCCTCCCCACCATCCATCTCTCCCTCCAAACCTGTTCAAACTGGAACTTTAACATTCACCCCCAATCCAGTAAACTCAACTTCCTTAAGTCCCTCTTCAGTCCTGTCCCCTCTTTCCCAAATGCGTTCTTACTTCCCTGAGGCAGCCAGAGATAAGGAAAGACAGGAATATGAATATCCAGCATTCCACAAAGAATCCTACAGGCAGGGATATTGCCCAATCACCAATGCCTTGCATCCCAGTTCTACCCAAGATCCAAGCTTGATCTCCTCCCGAAAGACTTCCTGAATCAGGTCACCAACATGGACATCTGAACTTCCTGAATCAGGTCACCGTCTTTCTTCTCATCTCTGAACGTATTTGGAGCTCATTTGTCTGACGGTTTTTGAATGCTATTTTTTTTTTTAAATAAACTTTTACAATTTGGATTTAATAATGTTAGATTTACAGAAAAGTTGCAAAGGAAGTAAAGAAAGCTCCCATATATCCCTTATCCAGTTTCCTTAATGTTGACATCCTACATCATCATGGAACCTTTGCCAAAATGAAGACGTCAACACTGGTGCGTTACTGTGAGCTAAACTCCAGACTTTACTGGGATTTCACGAATTTTTCTCCTAAAGTCCCTTTTCTGTTCCAGCATTCCATCCAGGATATCACATTGCATTTGGTGTTTGTGTCTCCGTGGTCTCCTCTGGTTCTTGAGAGTTTGTCAGTCTCTCCTTGTTTTTCATGACTGAAGTTTCAAGGAGTACTGGTCAGGTATTCCACAGAATGTCCTGCTGTTAGTTTTCAGCAGTAAAAGCCTTTCCTCAAAACCTTCTGCAGAGTCCTAGTCTGTGAACAGAAAACAGTGGAGTTGCCCTGGTCACAGCAGGGATGAGAAATGATCCCCTGAATATGAATCTCCATGGAACCCCCTGAGAATTATGAGAAACTCCCAGGACACCATGGAACCCAGTTTGAAAACCATTAATTTAGGCCAAGCTCTGTTCAGTACTTGGTTTTGTGCTATAAAACTCTAGACAGGGAATTATAAACTAGGTCTTACATACTTCTGGTGAGAGGGCCACCACAATTTTTTTTTTTTTTTTTTTTTTTGAGACAGAGCCTTACTCTGTTGCCCAGGCTGGAGTGCAGTGGCACAGTCTCAGCTCACTGCAACCTCTGCCTCCCAGGCTCAAGTGATTCTCCTGTCTCAGCCTCCTGAGCGGCTGGGATTACAGGCATACGCTACCATACCCAGCTAATTTTTGTATTTTTAGTAGAGATGGGGTTTCACCCTGTTGGCCAAGCTGATCTCGAATTCCTGACTTTAGGTAATCCACTCAACTTGGTCTCCCAAAGTGCTGGGCTTACAGGCGTGAGCCACCACGCCCAGCCCACACATTTTCAAGAAGGCTACAGTGGCTGGAGAGATCTGTGAAATCTGCCTTTCCTCAGCCTGTATTGTGGGTGCCCCTGCAGGATGGCAACACCCATTTCCCCAGCTGAATGCTGGAGTTCGCTGCCTTGATATTCCTCCCCAAGTTTCACCCTCAGGCAAAGGGAGTCTGCAGGTCTCGCTCCCGCCCTGGGGGGCAGTCGTCCTAGGGCTGGTTGTTGTAAGGGTATAAAACCCTCAAGGCAGGGACAACTCCCAGGGGTTACCTCAGCTCCAGAATTCCTTGTGGGGTCGACTGAGGCCTTTGTTGTGAATCCACTGCAGTGAATTATCTGTCTCTGCCCAGTCCTACAGCAGTCACTACCCCCAAAATTTCTACACATAAAACTCCACCTGAGAGTCTGTTTCCCGGGACCTCACCTAAGACAGCTGGTGCCAGGAGTGGCCTAAAGAAGCCGACTGTGGGCTGGGCGCGGTGGCTCACACCTGTAATCCCAGTGTGAGATTTTGGGAGGCCAAGGCGGAAGGATAGCTTGAGCTCAAGAGTTTGAGACCGGCCCAAACAACATAGCGAGACCTCATCTCTATTAAAAAACAAAAACAAAAACAAAAAACTGGGCATGGTGGCTCATGCCTGTGATCACAGAACTTTGGGAGGCCAAGGCAGGCAGATCACTTGAGCTCAGGAGTTCAAGATCAGCCTGGCCAACATGGTGAAACCCCGTCTCTACTAAAAACAAAAATTAGCTGAGCATAGTGGCACACACCTATAATCCCAACTACATGGGAGGCTGAGGTATGAGAACCTCTTGACCCAAGAGGCAGAGGTTGCAGTGAGCCAAGATGGTGCCACTGCACACCAGCCTGGGCAACAGAGTGAGACGCAGTCTTAAAAAAAAAAAAAAAAATTAGCCAGATGTGGTGGCACACGCCTGTAGTCTCAGCTACTCAGGAGGCTGACGTAGGAGGAGCTTGGGAGAGCGAAGCTGCAGTGAGCCGTGATCATGCCACTGCACTCTAGCCTGGGTGACAGAGTAAGGTGCTGTCTCAAAAAAAAAAAAGAGAGAGAGAGAGAGGGAGAGAGAACAGGCTCTGAATCACCCACCAGCCAGCTTTACACTAAATACAGTAGAAATTCTAGAACTGTGATAGCAGACAGTAGAAGATAGGATCAAAAAGCTCAGAGAAGTGGGCGTGCTAGAGTGGATATATTATGTAAAAACCAAACAATTCACCAAATAGTTTCTAGAGGATGACGGCGGACCAGTGCAAACACACTGAGTATTAGCCCCAATGGCGGCTGCTGGACCAGGAGTCATACCTTTGCTAAAGCAGATGAACATGCCTCAGGTGCATAGTATGTAGGCATTGATCTGAAGAATGCATTCTTTTTCATCCTTATCAGAAAGAAATAGAAACAATTTGCATTCACTTGGAAAGGACAGCAATATACATTTAAGGTCTTGTCTTAGGGTATATTAACCCTCCCACTCTGTCATAAAAGTCTGAAGGCACCTGGATCATCTGGACATTCTGCAGAATAGTGCATTGGTCTACTCTTCTTTTTCTTCTTTTTCTTTTCTTCTTCTTCTCTTTTTTTTTTTAGGTGGATTTTTCCTCTTCTTGCCCATGCTGGAGTGCAATCGTGTGGTCTTGGCTCAGTGCACCTCTGCCTTCCGGGTTCAAGTGATTCTCCTGCCTCAGGCTCCCAAGTAGCTGAGATTACAGGCATGCACCACCATGCTTGGCTAATTTTTTTTGTATTTTTAGTAGAGACAGGGTTTCACCATGTCAGTCAGGCTGTTCTCGAACTGCTGACCTCAGGTCATCCACCTGCCTCGGCCTCCCAAAGTGCTGGGATTACAGGCGTGAGCCATGGTGCCCAGCTGCATTGGTCTACTCTTCAGATGACATCATGTTAATTGGACCAGAAAAGTGCCAAGGAGCCTTGGTAAGTGCATGCATTCCAGGGGATGGGAAAAAAAAACCCCTACAAAGATTTAGGGTCTTATTAACATCAGTGAGATCTTTAGTGGTTTGGTAGTCAGAAGCATGACTAGACATCCACTCCAAAGAAAAGGAGAAATTCTTGCCCAACAGATAAGAAAGCACATCTGGTAGGCCTCCTTCGACTCTGGAGAAAACATGTTCTACATTTGGGAATATGTTTACAGGTGACATTAAAGGCTGTCAAATGTGAATGAGATGCAGAGCAACAAAGAGTTGTTCAACAGTTCTGGGTGTAGTGCAAATGGTCCTACCACTTGGACCCTAAGACCCACAGATCCTATGGCATTGGAGGTATTTGTGGCATCAAAAAAGGCTGACAACGCAATAGGAGAATCACAATGCAGACCTCTAGAGTTCTGGAGGGTAATTCACTAGTCAAAAACAGCTTATGGCATGCTACAAGACCCTGGTAGAAACAGAACACTTAACCAGGGAGCATCAGGGGACCAGAGCCACTCATCATAAGCTGAGTCCTGACAGACCCTGCATCTTCCCATGAGTATCCTCCAGACTGAGCTGTCCAGGTTTCTGCTCATTACATGTCCTGGGTCTCTCTTGATGCCCCTTATGTGTCTATCAAGGTCCCTCCCACTTAACATGTCACTTGGCCAAGGATGCACTCTTCCAGCTCTAGGTGGCCAGAGACCAGGGTAACAGGATGATTCCCCCCACCCCACTACATTTCATGATTCAGACAACAGTTAATGGCTATAGAATTTTCCTAAAGTGTGGTTCATGGACCATTGGAGGGTCCCTAAAGGTATACAAGTGGTCCATAGGAAACCTGTAAGGCAAAAAAGGATGGAATTGCTCTACTCATAAATCTGAAATGCAAAATTGATTAACTGATCAAGATTCTTGCAACAATTCCCTCTTGTACATCTATCTATCTATCTATCTATCTATCTATCTATCTATCTATCTATCTCAGATACAAGGTCTCACTCTGTCACTCAGAGAGTGCAGGTGTGATCACAGCTCACTACAGTCTTGAACTGGGTTCAAATTACCCTCCGGCCTCAACCTCCTGAGTAGCTGGGACTACAGGCGCAGGCCACCATGCTCAGCTAATCCTTACTTTTTTTTTTTTTTTTTTTTTTTGGAGATGAGCTCTCACAATGTTACCCAGGCTGGTCTTGAACTCTTGGGCTCAAGTAATCCTCCCGCCTCAGCTTCCCAAAGCACTGAGATTCCAGGCGTGAGCCCCTGCGCCCAGCCCCATTTTGTTCTTAATAACTGTCACATTCTCCAACATTGTGCATCCTCCAGTTTGAATTTGGCTGATCTTGCTTGGGCAGATCATCTCCAGAGATATATTTTCATGTCACTTAAGGGTTTTTGGTTATTATTTTTGTGATGTGTAATATCCTCAACCCAAATAATAAGCCAATGATTCAAAAGTGGTTAATTAAAGCCTAAGAAGAGTGATGAAAATAGTAACCCAAATACTACAACTGAGAATGGTGTTATAAAAGTAAATGCGTAGTGTCCAGGCATATGGCTGGGCTAAAAAAGAAAAGGAAGAAAGAAGAAAAGTAAACACACAATGAACAAGCATCTAGTTCAAAAATCTGTAAAATCTCTAAGAACTGGGACACGTCTGACAATCTCACACAAGCAGCTGAAAAAGTGTAAATAGTGAGTACGATGTTGAAGATCTGAAACTAAACTTTACTGGACTGGTGATCTATTCCATTTTAATCCCCAGTGAGTTGTGTGTTATGAAACTTTGTCAAATAGTGGCATAAAGCCATCAAGATTTTCACATCATTTTCAAACACAGCACAGTGACCTTTCTGGTAAACCATCAGAGACTTTTCTTTTTTTTCCAGAACAAGAGCAAAATAAGCTTTCCAGGACAAAATTAATGGATTTTCCCCCAGTAAAGGCAGGAAGAAAAACAAAATGACAGAGGCAGCATTTAAAAGTACACTCCTCTTAGTAAAACACAGCTACAAAGTAATACTGTCTGAGAAGATTGTAACACAGCTGTGTTATTAATGATACACATTTCTCTCACAGAGAATGAAAAACCAACTTTTGGCAAATTTCCTCTATCAAATGACAGTGTTGGATATCACATAGTATCAATTGCAAATATAAGAAAATTGTTTGATTTTAATAAATCCGGCTATCATATCCTCCTCATTTAAAAATGTAAGTTTTTGCCCAGTGGTAATTTGTCTAATACCAAAATTTTAAAAAAAGATAATGACATTTTATTCCTCTAAGATGAGGTTTGAACTGTCAGTTATTACATACGTTGTCATCTGAGCAAGCTGTTTAAGATCTTAGAACTGATCTTCAGTGGCCTAGTCAATGACTTAAGGAAATGGTTTCATTTCATCTCTTTTTTCAAACATTCTTGAGGCCCCATGTGAAGTTGGCTAAAAATCAGTGATGTGCTGCTGGGTCTGGTGGCTCATGCCTGAAATTCCAGCATTTGGGAGGCCAAAGCGGGTAAATTGTTTGAGTCCAGGAGTTCAAGACCAATCAGGGCAACATGGCAAAACCTTGTCTCTACAAAAAGTACAAACAAAATTATGCAGACACGGTGGTGCATGCCTGTGGTTCCAGCTACTGGGGTGGGGTGGTGGGGAGCTGAGGTGGGAGGATCACTTGAGCCTGGGAGGCAGAGGCTGCAGTGAGCTGAGATCATGCCACTTCTCTCCAGCCTGGGCAACAGAGTGAGACTCTCAAAAAACAAAACAAAACCAAAAAACCCCCCATTTCTTCTAAGGCCACTCAAGGCCACTTCTGAGATCCTGAGTGACTTGCTCAAATGGCAATATATTCAATATCTGTATTGTCCAGACATCATCAATTACAATGTTTACTGTTGAGGAGCAAGTTAGCAGAATTTTTTTTTTTTTTTTTTTTTTTTTTGAGACCGAGTCTCAATCTGTCTCCCAAGCTGGAGTGCAGTGGCACGATCTCAGCTCACTGCAAGCCCCGCCTCCCGGGTACCAGCGATTCTCCTGTCTCGCCCTCCCGAGTAGCTGGGTCTACAAGCGCATGCCACCATGCCCGGCGGGGTTTCACCATGTTAGAGACGGGGTTTCACCATGTTAGCCAGGATGGTCTCGATCTACTGACCTCGTGATCTGCCCACCTCGGCCTCCCAAAGTGCTGGGATAACAGGCATAAGCCACCATGCTGGCATTAGCAGAATTTCTTAAAACCAAACAGCAGTATGACTGCTCCATTTTGATTTTGATTCTTTTTCAGCACTTGGTGATTTTTGTTTCTGAGCAAGAGAAAGGAATCGGTGACATATTATTAAGACTATTTAAAAACCACATCCAAACATTACATCAGAACTTAAAGAATTCTTTCCGGAGTCAAATTCAACCAAAGAAAGGATTATGGCTCTGCTTGCTCCCCCCAACCCCCGCCCCCCGCTCCCTCAGCGAAATACTCAGTCTTCTGGCTTTTGGAAGCTTTGTACCTGTTGACCTAACGTCCGAGAGAGGTGAGAGCAGTCTTCAGGAAGAAACAGGTCTGTGATTTCTGAATTCTTGTTTGGTCTGAATCCAGAACCATCTGTCAGAGCCACCAAACATTTGCTGCCATTTCTAATGACCTATAATTGTGGTTTAGGATTTTTCTAATTTGGTACGAATAAGGAATAAGAAAAGAAACTGACAGGATATGAAAACTCCTTATGGCTCCTACTGTCACACAGGGCGCAGACGTACTAGCAGAAATTTTCAGAAGGTATCATCACCCTCCCTGATATGTAACAATTCTCCTTCATGTTACTTTTTACACAGTTGCATTTCAAAAATGATTTTAGAAATGCACTGTTGTTTTTAAACTTATTTAAAGTGGGTGGTTGACGTGTGAGCTCAATGCCCAGTAAGGGCTGCTGATGTTGAGTGTGAGAAACACTCCTGTTACTGCCGAGGCTGCATTCCATGGCAGATAAAGAAATCCCACAGGGAATCCAGGGAGGCCCCTAGGATCCTGTGAGCCCTGCTTGTCCAGCGCAGCCCTGCTGTGTCAACTGAGCTGACCCTTGTCACAGCCTTCTGGTGGGTCACTAGCTCTTGCTCACACAAAAGCAATGCTCTGCTCCATGTCCAACAGCTCTGTCCCAGCTGTTCTGCTCGAAGTCCAGTGAAGGAAATGCTAGTAGCCCCATTTTACAGATGAGAACCCAGAAGCTCAGAGAGCTTCTCCCCAAAGCCACCCGGCTTGGAGGGGAGAGGCTAGGAGAGGACCCAGAAACTTTTTATGCCCCTTGCCCCAAAGACCCTTTCCCCCAGACTTAGACGTCTGCAAAACGACCTAAAGGACAGTGTCCACAAAGCTCTGGTTTACTTAGGACTTAGGTTCAGACGCCTGCTTACATTGTCTCAATCTTTACAGCAATCTTCACAATGAGATACATGGGTCATTAGCTCTCCTTTACAGATGAGGAAGCTGAGGTTCAGAGAGGTTAAGTCACTTGCCCTTGGTCCTATTGCAAATGAGTGGCGACTTCTGCTTCAAACTGAGGTCTGGCAGCCAAGTGTGGGCTTTTAACTCCCCGCTGCAAAATGACCATCAAATGGGGTTCTCCCTGTAAAATCTCTCCACCCATGGATTCTCCCCAAGCGCCCTCTCCTTCCTCCTGCCTTGCAGTCTCTGCGAACTCCTGCCACAGCCTCCCAGCTCCTCTCCCTGCCCCCTCCCTTCTAGGGCCCAAATCTTTCTCCGAAGGGCAGCAGCCAGAGTGGTCTTGCCACTGGGTGCCTCATCCTTCCTCCCGACTCTGCCTCCTGCGCCGTGATCCCCTCCCACTGGGGAGGACCCGAGCTCCCCCGTCACCCCCAGGCCCTGCCGATCAGGACGCTCAGGACTAGTAGCTAACGTGCCGGCCGGGCATCGCGGCTGATGCTGTCACTGCCCTCCGGCCTTCTAGCCACCTCCGTCTGCCTGCGCTCGCCTCCTGGGCCCCGAGGCCCCGGGCATCCTGCCTAGCGCAGACCCTGCCCTGCTCTGCCTGGAACAGGCCCTTCTCCGCCTACCATCCCACCCCGGCTCTCCCCTAGGCGTTTCTGGCTACCCTTCTCTTCAAGGACTCGCCTTGGGTCCCTGGCCGCCCCGCTGCGGGGTCTCTTCCAGGCTCTGCTCTGCCCCTCCCAGTGCCCCGCTCTGCCTGGCTGCCCAATCCCATCCCACCCTCCTGAGGATGCTCTCTGGGAGGACTGGGGTACAACTGTCAGGTTCATCCTGGCTCCTAGCACAGTGCCTGGCGCACAGAAGGAGCAGTGCAGTCGCGCTATGAGAGCTTGGCCTGCGGGCTCAGACTTCCAGTTCAAATCCCAGCTGCTCCTTTTCCCAGCGGTGTGACTGTGGACAAGTTACTTCCCTTCTCTGTGCCTCAGTTTCCTCATCTCTAAAATGGGGATCATAGATCTTGTTCATAAGCTTGTGAGAACCTAAAGTAGGTAGAACAGTGCCTGGTAGAAGCAAGCATTTAGCATGAATTAGATCAATTATCATTCCTCAAGTAAACTTGTTAGTTTACTTTCCTTCTCAGCCCACTTCCCTCTCCTGAGGACCTCATGTGCCTCTGAAAGTCTGCCCCTACCCCTCCCCGCTCGCTCAAGAGAGGTTTCAAAACCCAAGGGGTGGATTCTGTCTTCCACCACATCCCCCATACCAGGGAAGCTGTGCCATCTCCCAGCTCTAGTTCAGACATTCTAAAACTCAGAGAGTTCTGGAAAGAGCTGTGGACTTGGAGAGAAAAGCCCTGTCTCCTGGTCCTGGCTCTGCCCGCCAAATAGCTATGTGACTTTGGACAGGTTGCTTTACCTCTCTGAGCCTTACTTTTTACTCTTGTGAAGTGGGAATAATCCCAGCCCCACCTCCCCCATAGGGTTGTCCTGATGCTCAATTGCACAATCTGGAGACAGGGTATTTTGTCAACCAAGGCAGGGTGAAGAAATGCAGGGTCTGGTAACCACAGGGTTGGAAGGGAAGACCAATGACAGGCCTGCAGGCGTCTCTGGTCAGGGATGTGCCAAGGGTGTGGCCACTGGGCTCCGGGCTGGGTAGCAAACTGTTATGAGGTGGTGCTGATTGGGAATAAGCCTGGGTCTGAGCTTTGTCCAAAGTCACTCAAAGACTTCGGCTTGGTCACTGTCTCCCTGCCACCTGCTCTCGCCACTTCTCCAAAGCACCTTCAAGTGCTTCTCAGGTCCCCAGAACGCCCACTGGATCCTGATACCCAGAGGCCCTGCCAAGTCTGACTGTCAGCCGCAGCTCTCCCCACCCCTTTCCCACTCTCAACTCCAGCTCAGCTGAATTAGGAATTTCCTAATATTAGTCATGATTTTTTCAGTTGCAAGTGCCAACAGCTTAACTCAAAGTTGCTTAAACAGAAAATTAAAGATATTTGGCTTATTTAACCAAAAAGGTCAGTATAGTTGGATGTATGGGCTGAAATAAGATCAAGAAGATTCAGTTTCTCTACCTCTTCTTTTGCTTTTCTCTGAAAGAGCTTTTTTCTTGGACAGCTTGGCTCTGTGTGGTGGTCTCAGGCAGCTGTCTCAGGCTTATTTTCTAAAAGCTAAGCAACCCCAGGAGAAAAACAGAACCTCTTTCACAATAGTTTCAAGGGGGGAAAAAAAAATCCCAAGATTTGCCAGGCACAGTGGCTCACGCTTGTAATCCCAGCACTTTGGGAGGCCGAGGTGGGCAGATCACCTTAGGTCAGGAGTTCAAAATCAACCTGGCCAACATGGCGAAACCCCATATCTGCTTAATATACAAAAGTTAGCCGGGGGTGGTGGCAGGCACCTGTAATCCCAGCTACTCGTGGGGCTGAGGCAGGAGAATTGCTTGAACCAGGGACGTGGAGGTTGCAGTGAGCCGAGATTGTGCCACTGCATTTCAGCCTGGGTGACAGAGCATCTGTCTCAAAAAAAAAAAAAAAAAAAAATCCCAAGATTGGCCTGTATTGGATGGACTTAAGTCATGTGCCCTTCTCTAAACCAGTGACCACGGCTGGCGGATAAAATATGCTGGTTGACTTGGGCATGTGCCTACACCAGCAATGCATCGACCAAGAGTGGGGGAAGGGCAGTTCCCTAAAATAAAGTCTGGATGCTGTTTCTGGAAGAAGGAGAAACAAATGCTAAGGCAGGTAGAAACACTCAATGTCCAAAACATTCCACCCCTTGGCTGCTAGCATATATACACACACGTACTTTTCCCATACACGTAATTTTTGTAAACTTTTTTGTTGCCATTTTTTTTCTTTTTATTTGGAAATAATTTCAAGTTTATAGAAAGGTTCCAAGAATAGTGCAAAGCAGTTTTGTTTCCTAAAACATTTGATGGTAAATTGCCAACACGATGTTCCATCACCCACGAATACTCTGGTGTGTAAATCCTACAATAATGTTCTCTTAAGAAGCCACAATGCAACCATAAAAGTATAAATACTTTGCTGCAATTTATTTATGTTGTGCCATTTGTCCCAAATATCCTTTGTCACAAAAAGACCCAATCCGGTATCATACAGTGCATTTGTTTTCAGTCTTTCCTTGCTGTTCATGGCCTTGTAAATTTTGAAGATCTCAGGTCGTGATTTTGTAGAGTGTCTCTTGGTTTAGGTTTGTCTGATGTTTCCTCATGATTAGATTCAAGTTATGAACTTTGGGTAGGAATATCACAGAAGTGATGCCATGTTCTTCTCACTGCATCGTATTGGGTGGTGCGTGATTTCGATTTGCCCCGTTACTGATGATGTTAACTTTGAACACTTGATTAAGGTGGCATCTACAAGGTCTAGCCACTGTAAAGTGACTCCTTTTCCCATTGTTTTCTGTGGGGAGGATCTCAGACTATATAAAGTCCCATTCCTTATCCAAACTGTACCCATTAGTTTAATTTAATTTTTTTTTTTTTTTTTTGAGATGCAGTCTTACTCCGTTGCCCAGGCTGGAGTGCAGTGGCATGATCTTGGCTCGCTACAACCTCCACATCTCAGGTTCAAGCAATTCTCCTGACTCAGCCTCCTAAGTAGCTGAGATTACAGGCACATGCCACAATGCCCAGCTAATTTTTGTATTTTTAGTAAAGATGAGGTTTCACCATATTGGCAAGGCTGGTCTCGAGCTCCTGACCTCAAGTGATCTGCCCACCTTGGCTTCCCAAAGTGCTGGGATTACAGGCATGAGCCACCACATCCAGCCTGCACCCATTAATTTTAGAATCCATTGAGGGCTCTTGCCTGAAATATTTTTTTAATTATATTTGTTGCTGTCTTAGTTTGGACTGCTACAACAAAGTGCCATAGACTGGGTGGCTTATAAATAATAGACATTTACGTCTCATGGTTCTGGAGGTCATGGTGCCAGCACAGTCAGGTTCTGGTGAAGGCCCTTTTCTGGGTTGCAGATGGCTTCTTATTGCATCTTCACATAACAGAAAGAGAGCTTGAGAGCTATCTGGGGTCTCTTTTGTAAGGCACTAATCCCATTAATAAGAGCTCCACCCTCATGACCTAATGTATTAGTTCATTCTCTCACTGTTAATAAAGACACACACAAGACTGTGTAATTTATAAAGAAGAAGAGCTTTAATGGACTCACAGTTTCACATGGCTGGGGAGGCCTCACAGTCTTACATGGCAGCAGGCAAGACAGCATATGCAGGGGAACTTCCCTTTATAAAACCATCAGATCTCGTGAGATTTATTCACTATCATGAGAATGGCATTGGGGAAAAACCTGCCCCCATGATTCAGTTACTTCCTACCGGGTCCCTCCCACAACATGAGGGGATTATGGGAACTACACTTTAAGATGAGATTTGGGTGGGGATACAGCCAAACCATATCATTCTGCCCCTTCCCCCTCCCAAATATCATGTCCTCACATTTCAAAACACAATCGTGCCTTTCCAACAGTCCCCCAAAGTCTTAACTCATTTCAGCATTAACCCAAAAGTCCAAGTCCAAAGTCTTATCTGAGACAAGGCAAGTCCCTTCTGCCTATGAGCCTGTAAAATTGAAAGCAAGTTAGTTGCTTCCTAGATACAATAGAGATACAGGCATTGGGTAAATATACCCATTCCAAATGGGAGAAATTTGCCAAAACAAAGGGAATACAGGCCCCATCCAAGTCTGAAATCCAATAGGGCAATCATTAAACCTTAAAGTTGCAAAATTATCTCCTTTGACTCGATGTCTCACATGAGGGTGTGCTGATGCAAGGGGTGGGCTCCTGTGGCCTTGGGCCCCTGTAGCTTTGCAGGGTACAGCTGCCCTCCCAGCTGCTTTCATGGGCTGGCATTGAGTGCCTGCAGCTTTTCCAGGTGCATGGTGCAAGCTGTCAGTGGATCTACCATTCTGGGGTCTGGAGGTTGGTGGCCCTCTTCTCACAGCTCCACTAGGCACTGCCCAAGTGGTGACTCTGTGTGTTGTCTCCAACCCCACATTTTCCTTCTGCACTGCCCTAGCAGAGGTTCTCTATGAGGGCTCTGCCCCTGCAGCAAACTTTTGCCTGGACATCCAGGCATTTCCATACATCCTCTGAAATCTAGGCAGAGGTTCCAAAACATCAGTTCTTGACTTCTGTGCACCCGCAGGCACAACACCATGTGGAAGCTGCCAAGGCTTGGGGCTTGCACCCTCTGAAGCCACAGCCTGAGCTATACTTTGGCCCCTTTTAGCCACAGCTGGAGCAGCTGAGACACAGGGCACCAAGTCCCTAGGCTGCACACAGCAGGGCATCCTGGGCCCCAGAAAAGCATTTTTTCCTCCTCAGCCTCCAGACCTGTGTTGGGAGGGGCTGCTGCAAAAGTCTCTGACATGCCCTGGAAGCATCTTCCCCATTGTCTTGGTGATTAACATTCAGCTCTTTGTTACTTAAGCAAATTTCTGCAGCAGGCTCGAATTTCTTCCCAGAAAATGGGTTTTTATTTTCTATTGCTTAGTCAGGTTGCAAACTTTCCAAACTTGTAAGCTCTGCTTCCTCTTCAATGCTTTGCTGTTTAATAATTTCTTCCAGCAGATTCCCTAAATCATCTCTCTCACATTCAAAGTTCCACAGATCTCTAGGGCAGGGGCAAAATGCTGCCAGTCTCTTTGCTAAAACATAACAAGAGTCACCTTTGCTCCAGTTCCCAACAAGTTCCTTATCTCCATCTGAGACCACTTCAGCCTGGATTTTATTGTCCATATCACTATCAGCATTTTGGTCAAAGCTATTTCACAATTCCCTAGTTCTGCCCGCCAAAAAGGCTTCAAAGTAGTAACATCCCAATGAGCACCTAACACTTACATTTTGATTTCTAGGTATCATTTTCCACTAAAAGGAGGCAGAACCCTTCTGAGAAATGGTTGGTTTCAAAATGACATCTTATATATTGCCTGGGACATTTTGTGACAGAAAGTAAGGAACTGCTCAAAGAATGATGGTGACTATTTAAGTCATCTTAAGCTCCCATAATAAAACACCACAGATGGAAGGCTAACATAACAGTCATTTATTTTCTCACAGTTTTGAAGGCTAGAAGTCCAAGGTGAAGGCGTTGAGAGGGTTGGGTTCTCTGAGGCCTCTCTCCTTGGCTTGCAGATGGTGGTCTTCTTGCTGTGTCTGCACATGACCTGTCTCTGTGCTTACATCCTCCTGGTGTCTCTTTCTCTTCTTATAAGGACACTAGTTCTATTGGACTGAGGTCATAAACTTATGGCCTCTTTTAACCTTAATTACCTCTTTAAAGGCTATATCTTCAAATATAGTCAGATTGGGGATTAATCCTTCAACATAGGAATGCTGGGGGGAGGGGACATAATTACTTCATAGCAGGGATGAATAAAAAAACACACAGAAGCCAGCTTGAAGAGGTCTCACTGGCTGCATCTGAACAACTTGAGCATTAAAATAATAACCTTAATACTGACAGAAAGAGAGAGAAGGAAAATAAAAGAAAAGAGAAGAAAGAAGGAAGGAAGGAGAAGAAGAAAAGGAAAGAAAGAAAGAAGAAAGGAAGGAAGGAAGGGAAGAAAGAAAGAAAGAAGAAAGAGAGAGAAGAAGGAAGGAAGGAAAGAAGGAAGGAAGGAAGGAAGGAAGGAAAGAAGAAAGGAAGGAAGGAAGGAAGGAAGGACAAAGCTTTTTCAGTAAGTAGAATGACAGAAGGAATGATGGAATTAGATAATTATATGGGACCAGGCACAGTGGCTCATGCCTGTAATCCCAGCACTTTGGGAGGCTGAGGTGGGTGTATCACCTGAGGTCAAAAGCTAACAGCCTGGCCAACATGACGAAAACCCGTCTCTACTAAAAACACAAAAATTGGCCAGGCGTGGTGGTGAGTGCCTGTAATCCCAGCTACTTGGAAGACTGAAGCAGGAGAATCACTTGAACCTGGGAGGCAGAGGTTGCAGTGAGCCAAGACTGCACCATTGCAGTCCAGCCTGGGCAACAGAGTGAGATTCTGTCTCAAAAAAAAAAAAAAGATAATAATCATTTGGCATCTGTCATGGATTGAATATTAGTGCCCCCCTAATATCCATCTGTTGAAATGCCAGCTCCCAAAGTGATCATATTAGGAGGTGGGGCATTTGGGAGGTTATTAGGTGATATGGTTTGTCTGTGTCCTCACCCAAATCTCATCTTGAATTGTAGTTCCCATAATCCCCACATGTCGTGGAAGGGACCCAATGGGAGGTAATTTAATCATGGGGCAGGTTTTTCCTGTGCTGTTCTCATGATAGTGAACATATCTCACAAGATGGTTTTATAAAGGGCAGTTCCCCTGCGTACACCCTCTTGCCTGCCGCCATGTGAGATGTGCCTTCATTCCTCCTTCTCCTTCCACCATGATTATGACACCTTCCCAGCCATGTGGACTCTTGGACTTATACCAGTGGTTGGCAGGGGCTCTTGGGCCTTCAGCCACAGACTGAAGGCTACATTGTTGGCTTCCCTACTTTTGAGATTTTGGGACTTAGACTGGCTTCCTTTATCCTCAGCTTGCAGACAACCTATTGTGGAACTTCACCTTATGATCACGTGAGTCAGTTTGCCTTAATAAACTCCCTTTCGTATATACATCTATCCTATTTGTCCTGTCCCTCTAGAGAGCCCTGACTAATACAGGAATACACAATCATACACATATTCACAGCTACATTTCTTTATTTACCTGTATATATTGAAAACTATGGATTCCTACAGATGACTCCAAATCCAGTCCAATACCACAGGGTTCATTCTAGTTTTCTCTGTTTCCCTATTTGTAACATCTTTCTCCAACAATGAGAAACCTGGCTTCTAATATCCTTAATATATACACTTATTTGATGAATCCCCCTCTTTGTAACCACTCTTTACCACTGTCCATCTTTGCTGCCACTTCCTTTTCAGGTGGATGCCCTCCTTACTCTTCTTAGGCTCTGGTACCCCCAACGTGCCCACCCCAACCCCTACATGTAGAATCTTTTTTTTTTTTAAATGAGACTGAGTCTCACTCTGTCACCCAGGCTGGAGTGCAGTGGTGCAATTTCGGCTCACTGCAACCTCTGCCTCCCAGGTCCAAGTGATTCTTGTGCCTTAGCCTCCTGAGTAGCTGGAATTACAGGCGCATGCCACCATGCCCAGCTAATTTTTGTATTTTTGATAGAGACAAGGTTTTGCCATGATAGCCAGGCTGGTTTTGAACTCCTGGCATCAAGAAATTCACCTGCCTTGGCTTCCCAAAGTGCTGGGATTACTGGTGTAAGCCACCGTGCCTGGCCTAGAATCCTTCTTAACTCTCCTTTGGCTCTGATTTCCCATGCCAGGCCATCCCCACGTAGGGACGCTCTCCTCAATTACAAGGGTCTGATAAACTGCATGGGACCGTTCCAATGCGTGGATGCCTTCACCGCAGTCAAGTTGACTGATCATACCAGCTATCCCCTCCCCCTCCCTCCCACTCTTTTCACCATGGGTGCCGACCTGGCTCTGGCCTACCTAATGACTTCAGGGCTGAACTGTTCCAGTAAGGAAAGATAGGAAAGAGTATGCAAAGGAAGGAAAGGGAAGGGAGGGGAAGAAGGAAGGAGAAGAAAGAGGAAGAACAATTTTTATGTGGATATATATTATACTTACTATAAAGTATACAAATCTTAAGTGTATATTAAGTTCATATCTCAACAAACCTTTACAAAGTGAACAATCCATGTGACAGCCAACCGGATGAAGATATGGAACATTACCCACACCTCAGATGTCTCCCTCATACCCCATCCAGTTCCTGCCCTCTCCCAGATAACCAGCTTCTATCACTATGGAATACGTTGGCTTATTTTTAACTTGACATAAATGGAAACATATAGTATATTCTTGTGGCTTTGCGGTATTTGTGAGATCCATCCATGCCATTGCATGTGGCAGTGCCTTGCCCTTTGCCTTTGCCACATCCTATTCCATGGAATGAATATACTACAACTTCTTTTTTTTTTTTTTTTTTGAGGCGGAGTCTGGCTATCTTGCCCAGGCTGGAGTGCAGTGGCCGGATCTCAGCTCACTGCAAGCTCTGCCTCCTGGGTTCACGCCATTCTCCTGCCTCAGCCTCCCGAGTAGCTGGGACTACAGGCGCCCGCCACCTCGCCCAGCTAGTTCTTTGCATTTCTTAGTAGAGACGGGGTTTCACTGTGCTAGCCAGGATGGTCTCGATCTCCTGACCTCGTGATCCGCCCGTCTCGGCCTCCCAAAGTGCTGGGATCACAGGCTTGAGCCACCGCGCCCGGCCGAATATACTACAACTTCTATATGCCCACTCTATTGCTGATGGTCCATTTGTTTGTTCGAGTTTTTGTTTTGTTTGTTTTTTGAGAGACAGGGTCTTGCTCTGTGGCCAAGACTGGAGTGCAGTGGTGCAATCATATCTCACTGCAGCCTCAACCTTTCAGCCTCAAATGATCCTCCCACCTCAGCCTCCTGGGTAGAAGAGACCACAGGTGCATGCCACCACATCTGGCTAATTTTTTTTTTTGGTAGAAACAGGAGTCTCACTGTGTTGCCCAGGCTGGTCTCAAACTCCTGGCTCAAGTGACCTTCCCATCTCAACCTCTCAAGGTGTTGGGATTATAGGCATAAGCCACCGTGACTGGCCCTCTTCATTTTTTTTTTTTTACCATTAGAAGTAACATGGTTACAAACAAACTTGCACATGCTCCTTTAATGCATATATAGGTGCACTTCTATTTGGCATATACTTGAAAGTGAAATTGCTGGGTTGCAGAGAATGCATATTCAGCTTTAGTAGTTATTGCCACAGTTTTTTCTAAAGTGGTTGCACAAATTTACACTCCTCCCATCCATATGAGAGTCCCAGTGGCCCCATCCTTATTAATAGTATTGTCTGTCTTTTAATTTTTAGCCATTCTAGTGAATATGTAGTAGTATTTCATTGTGGTATTATATCTGCATTTTCTGATAAATATGTTGAATACCTTTTCATATGTTTATTAGCCAATTAGATATCTTATTTTGTGAAAAGCATATTGAGTCTTTTGCCCATTTTCTTAAAAAATTGGATTGTCAAAGTTTTTTATTTTATAATATGTTTTAAATATATTCTGGACACAAGTCCTTTGCTAAATACATACATTGAAAATATCTACAGGGCGCGGTGGCTCATGCCTGTAATCCCAGTGCTTTGGGAGGCCAAGGCGGGCATATTGCTTGAGTCCAGGAGTTCAAGACCAGTCTGGGCAACACGGCGAAACCCTGTCTCTACTAAAAATAAAAAAACTATTTAGGTATGGTGGTGTGTGCCTGTGGTTCCAGCTACTCAGGAGGAGACTGAGGTGGGAGAATCACCTGAGCCCAGAAAGTTGAGGCTGCAGTGAGCTGTGTACTCCAGCCTGGGCAACAGAGCGAGACCTTGTCTCAAAAAGAAAGAAGGGAGGAAGGAAGGAAGGAAGGAAGAAAGGAAGCAAAGAAGGAAGGAAGGAAGGAAGGAAGCAAAGAAGGAAGGAAGGAAGGGAGAGGAGGGAGGGAGGGGAGAGAGAGAGAAAGAAGAAAGAAAAAGAGATATAGAAAAAGAAAAAGAAAGAAAAGGAAGGAAGGAAAGAAAGAAGGAAGGAAAAAAGGAAGGGAGGGAGGCAGGAAGGAGAGAAAGAAAGAAACTGAAGGAAAGAAAGAAAAAAGGAACAGAAGGAAGGATAAAAGGAAGGGAGGGAGGAAGGAAGGGAGGGAGGAAAGAAGGAAGGACAGAAAGATAAAAAGAAAGAAAAAGAAAGAAAGAAAGAAAAGAAGAAAGAAAGAAAGAAAGAAAAATAAAGAAAGAAAGAAAAGAAGGAAGCAAGAAAAGAAGGAAGAAGAAATGAAGGAAGGAAGGAAGGAAGGAAGGAAACATCTTTCACTCTGTGGCTTGCCTTTTCACTCAGTGATGTCTTTTGATGAACAGATGTCCTAATTTTACAGAAATCCAATTTATTAGTGTTTTCCTTGTGGTTAGTTGTGTGTGTATGTGGGTCTTGTTTAAGAATTATGTGTCTAATACCAACATCATGAACATATTCCCCTTTGTTAGTCTCTGTATTCTTTTGCAATTCACAATTACTTTTTTAAAAAGTACTTTTAATTTTTACCAAAGGTATATGTGTGCATAATTTAATTTAGACGCCAGGAATCTATGGGGCAGGTTAAAAAAGGGCAGCTGTCCCGTTCTTCATACTGTCTCCTTCTCCCCAGTGCCAGTGATCTTCAATGCAATCAGCTATTTTTTATATAGATATTCTCTAAATAACTTGCTTTCATTATGACTTCTTGATATTTCAGTTTAGGAAATCATCTTTTGACTTCCCAGTATGGAAGATGAGGATTTAGTTCTCTCTCAATCTCTCTCTCTCTCTCTCTCTCTCTTTTTTAAGACAGAGTCTTGCTCTGTCACCCAGGCTGGAATGCACTGGTGCAATCCAGGCTCACTGCAACCTCTGCCTCCCAGGTTCAAGTGATTCTCATGTCTCAGCCTCCCAAGTAGCTGGGATT
Source organism: Theropithecus gelada (assembly GCF_003255815.1). NCBI lineage: Eukaryota > Metazoa > Chordata > Mammalia > Primates > Cercopithecidae > Theropithecus > Theropithecus gelada. Next base: position 23,492,462 of record NC_037684.1, on the reverse strand, counting down.
ACAGGCAAATGCCACCATGCCCAGCTAATTTTTGTATTTTTAGTAGAGACAGGGTTTTGCCATGTTGGCCAGGCTGGGCTCGAACTCCCAGCCTCAGGTGATCTGCCTGCCTCAGCCTCCCAAAGTGCTGAGATTACAGGTGTGAGCCACTGTGCCTGGCCAATTTAGTTCTCTTTGACTCCTCACCTTTACCACATTCAGTCACACTTCCAGTCTTACCAGTCTCCCAATGTGGTTGCATGATAATTTTGTTTAGCCAATATTCAATGTGGACCTTACTATAACTACATAATAGTCATTCTTATCTGAGCTGTGTCATGTGCTATGATCACTTTTGCTCTTTGTTCTTCTGGAGTTCATGCTTATCTTGTGTTGTTGCTGATGTTCATTTAGTCTTCCATGTAATTACCACCATGTCAATCCCAGTGGTCCAAATCCCCCGTTAGGATATTCAGACACATCAAGAATTCTGTTCGTTTCCTTTTCTTGAAGTAATCTCTTCTGAAGGCTTTCCATCCATCCTAATCCCAATTGGTTGCTCTCCAGCCCAGGTGAACAGCCCTCAAGCTGTAATCTCCTGCACCATCCTTCCAAGATTGGATTCCCCCATTTCCTGAAGCCCATGTCTTCCTCTTTTGTGTTTTATTCTCTTGTTTTTTCAGGAGCTAATCTTCCAATAGATTTGTGAGAAGGTGTACATCTGAAAATGTCTTTAATCTACCCTTACATTTGAATTATAAATTTACTGGGTATAAAAGTTTAGGTGACAAATGCTTTTTTTTTCAGAATTTGGAAAGTCTGTTTCCATTGTTCTTCACATTTTGATTAATAATCTACCTAGAACGAACTTTTCTATATGGCCTAAGGTAGTAGTCAAAGTTCATTTTTTTCCCACATAAATATTAAATGTATGCAGTATCATTTGTTGAAAAGGTCATTCTTTCCTTATGTCATTTCACTGGACCGTATAGATGTGGGTCTGTTTCTGAACTCTTTGTTGTGTCGCATTGGTCTATTTGTCTGTAAGTTTGCCGATACCAACTGTTTTCACTACTAGAGTTTTGTAATAAGTCTCACTAACAGGTAGTTTAAGTCCTTCATTTTTGTACTTATTTATGATGATTAGTTTTGGCCTTTTGCATTTCCCTATACATTTTAGAATCAGCTTGTTGATTTCCACCAAAATGTAATCCCAGCACTTTGGGAGGCTGACGCAGGTGGATCACTTCAGGTCAGGAGTTGGAGACCAGGCTGGCCAACATGGTGAAACCCTGTCTCTACTAAAAATACAAAAACTAGCTGGGCATGGTGGTGGATGCTGGTAATCCAAGCTACACGGAAGGCTGAGGTGGGAGAATCACTTGAACCTGGCAGGTGGAGGTTGCAGTGAGCCAAGATTCTGCACTGCACTCCAGCCTGGGTGACAGAGGGAGACTCCATCTCAATAAATAAATAAATAAACAAATAAATAAATAAATAAACAAACACAGAAAAGAAAAGAAAAGAAAAAGAAAAGAACCTTCAAGGATTAAAAACATTTTTACAGGCCGGGCGCGGTGGCTCAAGCCTGTAATCCCAGCACTTTGGGAGGCCGAGACGGGCGGATCACGAGGTCAGGAGATCGAGACCATCCTGGCTGACACGGTGAAACCCCGTCTCTACTAAAAAATACAAAAAAACTAGCCGGGCGAGGTGGCGGGCGCCTGTAGTCGCAGCTACTCGGGAGGCTGAGGCAGGAGAATGGCATGAACCCGGGAGGTGGAGCTTGCAGTGAGCCAAGATCACGCCACTGCACTCCAGCCCGGGCAGCAGAGCGAGACTCTGTCTCAAAAAAAAAAAAAAAAAAACTTTTTTACAAAATAGATTTATTGAGATGTAATTCACATACCACATAATTCACCCATGTAAATAAGTGTATAATTCAATAGATTTTTAATATATTTACAGAGTTGTACAGCTGTCNAAAAAAAAAAAAAAAAAAACTTTTTTACAAAATAGATTTATTGAGATGTAATTCACATACCACATAATTCACCCATGTAAATAAGTGTATAATTCAATAGATTTTTAATATATTTACAGAGTTGTACAGCTGTCACCACAATCAATTTTACAATATTTTCATCACCCTCTAAGAAAACCTCCATATCCATCAATAGTCACTCCGTTTTCTCTCCCACTCTACCCCCAAGCCTAGACAATCACTAATTCTATTTTTCTGTCTTTATAGATAAGCTTGTTCTGGATATTTCATATAAATGGAATCATAAACATGTGGTCTTTTAAAAATTTTTTTTTGGAGATGGAGTCTCGCCTCGTTGCCCAGGCTGGAGTGCAGTGGTGTGATCTTGGCTCACTGCAAGCTCCGCCTACCAGGTTCACATCATTCTCCTGCCTCAGCCTCCTGAGTAGCTGGGACTACAGGCACCCGCCACCATGCCCTGCTAATGTTTTGTATTTTTAGTAGAGATGGAGTGTCACCGTGTTAGCCAGGGTGGTTTCGATCTCCTGACCTCATAATCTGCCCGCCTAGGCCTCCCAAAGTGCTGGGATTACAGGCGTGAGCCACTGCGCCCGGCCAAACGTGTGGTCTTTTGTGAGTAGCTTCTTTCATGTGGCATAATGTTTGCAAAGTTGATCTATGTTGTAGCTCCTGTCAGTACTTCAATCTTGCTCACGATTGAGTAATATTTCATTCCATGGATATACCACATTTCTTTATCTATTCATCTGTTTTTTCCACATTTGGGCTATTATGCATAATGCTACTTTGAACATTCATGCACAAATTTTTGTATGAACATGTTTTCCTCGAATATATACCTAGGATTAGAATTGTTGGGCCACAAGTAACCTTATGTTTATCCTTTGTAGAAAATGTACAGCTGTTTTCCAAAGAAGTTATACCATTTCACATTCCTACCAGCAGGAAATGAGGTTATATTAGGTTGTATTGAATCTGTAGGTCAATTGAGGTGAGAACTGGCCATGTTATAATATGACACTAGCAATCTATGAACACAGTGTATCTCTCTGTATTTTTTAAAAGGTCTTTGTCCCCTTTCATTAATATTCTATAGTTTTCTTATAAAATCATGAGCATAGGCCAGGTGTGGTGGGTCGTGCTTGTAATCCCGGCACTTTGGAAGGCCGAGGCTGGGAAGATTGCTTGAACCCAGGAATCTGAGATCAGCTGGGCAACAGGGTGAGACCTCATCTCTAGTTAAAAAAAAAGAAAAAAAATTATGAGAATATTTTGTCAGATTTATTCCTAGGTGTTTGGGATTTGATTTTTTTTCATTGACTTTTTTTTCATTCTCTAATTGCTATTGCCCACTTATGGAAATTTTTCAATGTCAACCTTGTTTCCAGGAACCTTGCTAAATTTATTAACTTATAGCATATCTGTAGTTTTAGGGTTTTGTTTGTTTGTTTGTTTTTTGAGACAAAGTCTTGCTTTGTTGTCCAGGCTGGAGTTCAGTGGTGCAATCATGGCTCACTGCAGCCTCAACCTCCTGGGCCCAAGTGATCCTCCCACCTCAGTCTCCCAGGTAGCTAGGATCACAGGCATGCAACCACCACCCTTGGCGAATTTTTAAATTTTTTGTAGTCTCCCTATATTGCCCAGGCTGGTCTAAAATTCCTGGCTACAAGTGATTATCCTGCCTTGGCCTCTCAAAGCACCGAGATTTCAGGCGTGAGTCACTGGGCCTGGCACTTAGTTTTTAAAAATGTTCTACCTACACAATCATGTTATCAATGAAGAGCCACAGTTTTATTTTTTTCTTTTCAAACTTTACCCTTTTTACTTCTTTTTCTTGCCTTATTGCACTGGCTAGGACTCCCATACAATATGGAACAGAAATGGTGGTGGTGGACATCCTCAATTTGTTCCAGTCTCAAAGGGATCATTTTTAATACTTTATGCCATAAAATGTAAAGTTTGCTGTGTTTTTAAAATTTACTATCAGATTAAGAAAATTTCCTTTTATTCTTACCTTGCTAAGAATTCTTATCATGAATAAATGTTGAATTGTTATGAATTGCTTTTTAAACATCTACTGAAATATGATTTTGCTCCTTTATACTTTTAATGCAGTCACTTATATAACTGATTTTCAAATGTGAAGTCAACCTTACATTTCTGGAATGAATTAAAATTTGTCATGATGCATTATCATTTTTTATTTAGTACTGAATTTGATTTGCTATTATTTTTGTTTAGGATTTTGTGTCTATGTTTTGACAGAAATTGTTCCGCAATTATCATTTTGTGTAATGTCCTAGTTCAGTTTTAATATCAAGGTTATGCTGCCCTCATCCAAAAAGTTAGGAAGTGTTCCTTCTAGTCTCTGAAGGAGTTTGTGTTAAACTGGTGTTATTTCTTTATTTAATGTTCGGAAGAATTAAGCAGCTAAACCATCTGGAAGTGTTTTTTGTAGGAAAATGTTTAATTGCTGATACAATTTTTCTAATAGATAGAGGATTATACATAGTGTTCCATAAGATTTGTTGTGTTTTTCAAAAATGTTGACCACTTTATCCAAAATTTCTAATTTATTAGCACAGAGTCATTATAGTGTCATAATATCTCAATTGCCTGTAGGATGTACACTGGATAGATTCACAGCAAAACTGAGCAGAAGGGTTCTTCTGCCCCTCCTGATGCTGCTTGTGTGCTCATTTGGTGAGGATCTGGTACCTCTTTTGTGAAGCAGCAGCTGAGGACACTCCGGCGCTCGCCATGGCCGATGAAAAGCCCGAGGAAGGAGTCAAGACTGAGAACAAATGATTATATTAATTTGAAGGTGGTGGGGCAGGATGGTTCTGTGGTGAAGTTTAAGATTAAGAGGCATATACCACTCAGTAAACTAATAAAAGCCTATTGTGAACGACAGGGTTTGTCAATGAGGCAGATCAGATTCTGATCTGATCAGATACAGACACACCTGCACAGTTGGAACTGGAGGCTGAAGATACAGTTGATGTGTTCCAGCAGCAGACGGGAGGTATCTACTGAAAAGGGAAACTGCTTTTTTTTTTTTTTTTTTTTTTTTATGGAGTTTTGCTCTTATTGCTCAGGCTAGAGTGCAGTGGCGCAATCTCGGCTTACTGCAACCTCCACCTTCCAGTTTCAAGCAATTCTCCTGCCTCAGCCTCCCAAGTCGCTGGGATTACAGGCGTGTGCCACCATGCCCAGCTAATTTTTTTGTATTTTTAGTAGAGACGGGGTTTCATCATGTTGTCCAGGCTGGTCTCAAACTACTGATCTCGTGATCCACCCACCTCGGCCTCCCAAAGTGCTGGGATTACAGGCGTGAGCCACCGCACCCGGCCCGAATCTGCTTCTTTACTCCAGCGCTCAGTTCTTTAAAGACCAAGATTACAAGATTACATTCTGAATTAGAAAATTGCAATTTGGTTCCACCGCATCCTGACTATTACAATACCGTTTTCTCTATTCTTTGATTTCCCCCTTCCCCATTCCTTTATGTACATAAAGTAACTGATATATGTGCACAAGCGTACTGCATTTTAAAAAACTGAACAGCCAATGGTATGTTTTGATTGGCATCAAGTGGAGACGGGATGGGGAAAAATACGGATTCTGTGAAAATATCTCCTTTCTCCATTAGTTGCATGTTCATTCAACTTCTACCTTTATATTCCAGTAAGTTATTTTGCTCTCACTGTTTTAACAACAACAACAAACAAAAAAAAAAACACACACACACACATAAAAATCCTTGCATACCTTGTTCAGTTGGAGAATTTTAATGTTTTTCATTTGTCATTATAAAGCCAAGGACAATTTTATAACTTTTTTGTACATAGCTGTTACATGTAGGGCAATCTATCTTTAAGTAGGGAGAAATTACTCTAAAAAAAAAAAAAAGGAATCCTCGATAGATAGTTTTCCCTTCAAGTGTCTTGTTGTTTAAATAAACTTATTGTTTTTTTTAAAAAAAAAACTAAGCAGAAGGCATAGAGATTTCCATAAACCCCTTGTCCCCACATAGTCTCTGCTTCTATCAAAATAGTACATTTGGGCCGGGAGCAGGGGCTCACACTTGTAATCCCAGAACTTTGGGAAGCTGAGGTGTGTGGATCACCTGAGGTCGGGAGTTCAAGACCAGCCTGGCCAATGTGGTGAAACCCCATCTCTACTAATAATACAAAAATTAGCTGGGCGTAGTGGTGCGTGCCCATAATCCCAGCTACTTGGGAGGCTGAGGCAGGAGAATCACTTGAACCCAGGAGACGGAGGTTGCAGCAAGCTGAGATGGTGCCGTTGCACTCCAGCCTAGGCAACAAGAGCGAAACTCTGTCTTTGAAAAAAAAAAAAAAGGTACATTTGTTGCAACAGATGAACTTACATTGATACATTATTATCACCCAAAGACCATAGTTTACATTAGGGTTCACTCTTGGTGTTGAGTATTCTGAGTTTGGACAAATGTATGTGATATATATCCACCATTGTAGCATCATACAGAATAGTGTCACTGCCCTAAAAATCCTCTGTGCTCTGCCTGTTCATCCTTCTCTCTCTCCACCCCTGGCAACCACTGATCTTTTACTATCCTCAAAGTTTTGCCTTTGCCAGAATGCCATGTAGTTGGAATCATACAGTAGTTAGCTTTTCCAGATTGGCTTCTTTCATCTAGAAATATGCATTTACGTTTCCTTCATGTCTTTTCACGGCCTGATAGCTCATCTCTCTTTAGCACTGAATAACATTCCATTGTATGAATGCACTGCAGTTTATTTATCCATTCACCTACAGAAAAACATCCTAATTGCTTCCATGTTTTGGCAATCACAAATAAAGCTGCTATAAACATTCATGTGCAGGTTTTTTCTGTGTAGACATAAGTTTTAAACTCATTTGGATAAATACCAAGGGACAAAATTGCTAGATTGCATGATAAGAATGCCTTTAGTTTTGTAAGAAACCGCCAAACTGTCTTTCAAAGTCGCTGTACCATTTTGCATTCCCATCAGCAACAAATGAAAGTTCCTGTTCCATATCCTTGCCAACATTTGGTCTTGTGAGTGTTTTGGATTTGGGCCATCCTAATATGTATGTAGTGGTATCTCATTGTTGTTTTAATTTGTAATTCCCTAATGACATATGATGTTAAGCATCTTTTCTTATATATAATTGCCATCTGTATGTCTTCTTGGTGAAGTGTGTGTTTAGATCTTTTGCCCATTTTTTAATTGGATTGTTTGTTTTCTTATGGTTGTGTGTTAAGAGTTCTTTGTGTATTTTGGATAAGTCGTTTATCAAATGTGTCTTTTGCAAATATTTTCTCCCCGTCTGTCGATTGTCTTCTCATTCTCTTAACAGTGTCTTTTGCAGAGCAGAAGTTTTTCATTTTAATTAAGTCCCTCTTATCAATCTTTTCTTCCATGAATCAAGGCTTCGGTGTTTTATCTAAAAAGTAACCCCAAGGTCATCTAGGCTTTCTCCCGTGTTATCTTCTGTGAATTGAAGATATATAGTTTTGCATTTTATTTTTTCTTCACTTTTGAAGGATAATTTCACAGGTCCCAGAATTCCAGGTAGGTGGCTTTTCCTCTCACAACACTTTTTAAATACAATCATGCATCACTTAGCAACAGGGATAATTTGAAGAAATGCATCATTGGGTGATTTCATCGTTGTGCAAACATCATAGAGGGAACTTACACAGAGCTAAATAACAGAGCCTACTATACACCCAGGCTGTGTGAGATAGCCTGTTGCTCCTGGGCTACAAACCCGTACAGCATGGTATCATACTGAATGCTGTAGGTGACTGTAACACAATGCAAGTGTTTGTGTATCTAAACATATCTCAATGTAGAATACCTACAGTGAAGGTATGGTGTGATAATCTTATGGGACCACCGTATGATTGTATGTGGTCCATCATTGACCGAAATATCTTTATGCAGTGCATGATTCTATTTTACTCCACTCTGTTCTTGCTTATGTGGTTTTTGAGGAGATGCCAGATGTAATTGTTATCTTTGCTCCTCTATGAGGAAGTTGGTTTTTTTCCTCTGGTTTCTCTCAAGATTTTGCATTTATCTTTGATTTTCTGCAGCTTGCCTAGGATATGCCTAGATGTAATATTTTTTTTTTTCTCTTTTATCCTGCCTCGTATTCTCAAATTCTTCCCGGATCTGTAGATTGGTGTCTGACTTTAAGTTGGGAAATTCTCAGTCATTGTGGCTTCAAATATTTCTTCTGTTCCTTTATTGCTTCTCCTTCTGGTATTCCCATTATGTGTATGTTACACCCTTTGCAAATGTCCCACAGTTCTTGGATATTCTGTTCTGGGCTTTTTGTGCGCGTGTGGTGTGTGTGTGTGCGCGCGCACGTGCATGTGTGTGTGTGTTTTCAGTCTTCAGAAAGAAGAGTGTTTTCTCTTCTGTTTTGGGGGGTTTCTGTTGACATATTCTCAAGCTCAGAGATTCTCTCCTCAGCTGTGTCCAGCCTACTGACGAGCCCATCAAAGGCATTCACCGTTTCTGTTATGGTGTTTTTGATCTCTAACATTTTCTTCTGGTTCTTTCTTAGAATTCCCATCTCTCTGTCTACATTATCCATCTGGCCTTGCATGCTGTACGCTTTATCCATTAGCACCCTTAGCATATATATATATATATTTTTTTTTGAGACCAGAGTCTAGCTCTGTCGCCCAGGCTGGAGTGCAGTGGCACAATCTCATCAGCTCACTGCAACCTCTGCCTCCCAGGTTCAAGCAATTCTCCTGGCTTAGCCTCCCAAGTAGCTGGGATTACAGGTACCCACCACCACGCCCAGCTAATTTTTGTATTTTTAGTAGAGACGGGGGTTTCACTGTGTTGGGCAGGCTGGTCTCAAACTCCTGACCTCAGGTGATCCGCCTGCCTCTGCCTCCCAAAGTGCTGGGATTACAAGCGTGAGCTACCGTGCCCGCCCCCACTTAGCATTAATCATAGTTATTTTAAAATTCCTGGCCTGATGATTCTAACATCCCAGCCATATTTGAGCCTGGCTCTCATGCTTGCTCTGTCCTTTCAAATTACCTTCTATTGTCCTTTAGTATGTATGTCTCATAATTTTTTTTTTTTTTGATAGCGAGACATGATTGATGTGCTGAACAAAAGAAACTGCAGTTTCTTTAGTAATGTGTTGGTAAAGTGTGGGAGAGGGGAAGTGCTCTCCAAACCTATGATTGTCTCAATCTTTCAAAGAGCCTGTGAAATTGTAGGCTCTGAAAACAAAACAAAACAATACTTTAGGCTCTGGTAAAATAGTTCCTCTTGAGGGCAGGCCTTGTGAAGCTGAACAGAATGCTCTGGCATATTTCATATGAGAACCTGGTTAACCTCCTGGAGGTAAGTAAAACTCACAAAAGTGTGTGTGTGTTCGGGGGGTCCCTCCTGTAACTAGGTCCCCCTGGAATTTTTTTTTCTTTGAGATGGAGTCTCGCTCTGTCACCCAGGCTGGAGTGCAGTAGTGCAATCTTGGCTCACTGCAACCTCTGCCTCCTGGGTTCAAGTGATTCTCATGCCTCAGCCTCCTGAGTAGCTGGGATTACAGACATGTGCCGCCACACTCAGTTAATTTTTGTGGTTTTTTTAGTAGAAATGGCGTTTCACCATGTTGGCCAGGCTGGTCTTGAACTTCTGGCCTCAGGTGATCCACCCAGCTCAGCCTCCCAATCTGCTGGGATTACAGGCGTGAGCCACCACACCTGACCTCCACCTAGAATTTTTAACTCTCAGACTTGTTCACATTAAGCCTCCAACAATTCATCAGTTACAGTTCAGGTCTGGTTCCCAGGGATATTTTTGCTCATGGGTTTCTTCTGCTGTGGTAAATTGTGATTCTCCATATCCACCTGTCTTCTTCTCCAGTGTTGAGTACAGCAGCTTGCCCTGTGATGAATCTAAGAGGAAGCTGTTGATTTTTTCAGTTGGTTCAGCTTTTTGCTTGTTGGCAGAGTAACAACTTACTTCCAAGCTTCTTACATGTCAGAATGGAATCTTCTTCTCCTTCTCCTTCTTAACAGAGTCTCACTATGTTGTCCAAGCTGGCTTCAAACTCCTGGGCTCAAGCAGTCCTCCTGCCTCAGCCTCCGAAGTAGCTAGAACTACAGGTACATGGGACCATGCCCAGCCTCTTCATCTTTTAGAGAATATTTTCACTTGTCTAGTTTGCCAGTTATTTTACAGCATTTCAAATATATAATTATTTTTTGAGACTGAATCTTACTCTGTCACCCAGGCTGGAGTGCGGTGGTGTGATCTTGGCTCACTGCGACCCCCTACCTCCCGGGTTCAAGCAATTCTTGTGCCTCAGGCTCCCAAGTAGCTGGGATTACAGGTGCCCGCCACCATGCCTGGCTAATTTTTGTATTTTTAGCAGAGTTGAAGTTTCACCATGTTGGCCAGGCTGGTCTCAAACTCCTGGCCTCATGTGATCCTCCCACCTTGGCCTCCCAAAGTCTGGGATTACAGGCATGAGCCACCGTGCCTGGCCTTCAAATACATCATTTAATTGTCTCCTGGTTTCCATCATTTCTCTGAAATTATTAGGTGCCAATCTTACATATTAAAGATAGCATAAAGTTGAGTTTTGTTCTTTGTTTTATTTTATCCAGTTTGATAATTAGGTTTTAGAATATGTAGATTATTTACTTCTGATGTAGTTGTGTCAACATCATTGGGCTCAAATCTACCATCTTGTTATTTGTTTTCTATTCTCCCCATATATACTTTATTTCTTTTTCCTATTTTCCTGCCTTCTTTTGAATTAATTGAATATTTTAAAATATTCATTTTATCTCTACTAATGTCTAATTACCTATATTGCTTTAAAATTTGTTAGTACTTGTTCTAAGGCAGTAGTAAGCATATGCCCCGTGACCTGTTTTTTATGCCCCATGAGCTATGAATGTTGGGGTTTTTTAGTTATAAACTTTATTTTTAGAACAGTTTTAGATATACAGAAAATCATGAACATAGTACAGCATTTTCATACATCTTGTATCCAGTTTTCCTTATTATTAGCATAGTACATTAGTTATAATTAATGGATCAGTGATACCTTATTATTAACTAAAGTTCATACTCTATTCAAATTTTCTTAGTACTTTGTTTGCTTTTTGAGATGGGATCTCACTCTGTCACCCAGGCTGAAGTGCAGTGCCATGATCTCAGCTTATTTGCAACCTCTGCCTCCTGGGTTCAAACGATTCTCCTTCCTCAGTCTCCTGAGTAGCTGAGATTACAGGTGCCCACCACAGTGCCTGGCTAATTTTTGTATTTTTAGTAGAGATGGTGTTTCATCATGTTGGCCACGCTAGTCTCAAACTCCTGGCCTCAAGTGATCCACCCGCCTCAGCCTTCCAAAGTGCTGGGATTACAGTCCTGAACCCCCGTGCCCAGGCGCCTTCTTAACACTGAATAACGTTCCGTTGTATGGATATCACACATTTTGTTTACCCCCTCATCTGTCAATGAGTGGACACTTGGGAGATTGCCTTAGTTTTAACCTAATGTCCATTTTCTGACCCAGGATCCCATCCAAGATATCACATTTATTTAGTCCTCATATCTCCTCTGGCTCCTCAAGCCTGTGACAGTTTCTCAGACTATTCTTTTTTTAATGACCTTGATGGTTTTGAGGAGTATTGGTCAGGCATTTTATAGAATGTCCCTCTATTGGGGTTTACCTAATGTTTTTCTCATGGTTAAACTGGGGTTATCGGTTTTACAAAGGAAGACTACAAAGGTAAAAGTGCCGTTTTCATCACATCAGGTCAAGAATACGTACCATCAGGCTGGGCACAGTGGCTCACACCTGTACTCCCAGCACTTTGGGAAGCCAAGGCGGGTGGATTACTTGAGGTCAGTAGTTTAGGACCAGCCTGGCCAACATGATGAAACTCTGTCTTCACTAAAAATACAAAATCAGCTGGGCGTGGTGGAGTTGGACTGTAGTCCCAGCTACTCAGGAGGCTGAGGCAGAAGAATCACTTGAACCTGGGAGGCAGAGGTTGCCCAGTGGTGCGATCTCGGCTCACTGCAACTTCCATGCCCGGCCTACTTATCATTATTGATATTGACTTTGATCACCCAGCTGAGGTTAGCATTTGCCAGGTTTCTCTAAATTTACTCATTTTTCTCCCTTTCCACACTGTAATCTTTGGAAGGAAGTCTTTATGCCAGCTCACATTTAAGGAGTGGGGAGTTATGCTCCACTGGTTGAGGGCAGACTATCTATGTAAATTATTTGAAATTCTTCTGGCTGAGAGATTTGTTAAGAATAGGTTTTATGGCCAGGCAGGGTGGCTCACGCCTGTAATCCCAGCACTTTGGGAGGCTGAGGCAGGTGGATCATGAGGTCAAAAGATCGAGACCAGCCTGGCCAACATGGTGAAGCTCTATCTCTACTAAAAATACAAAATTTAGCCGGGCATGGTGGCTCGTGCCTGTAGTCCCAGCTACTTGGGAGGCTGAGGCAGGAGAATCGGTTGAACCCAGGAGGCAGAGGTTGCAGTAAGCCAAGATCACACCACTGCACTCCAGCCTGGCGACACAGCAACACTCCATCTCTAAAAAAAAGAATAATTTTTACTTTTTTTTTTGAGACAGAGTTTCACTCTTGTTGCCCAGGCTGGAGTGAAGTGGCACGATCTCGGCTTACTGCAACCTCCATCCCCCAGGGTTCAAGCAATTCTCCTGCCTCAGCCTCCCGAGTAGCTAGGATGACAGGCACCCGCCACCATGCCTGGCTAATTTTTTTGTATTTTTCATAGAGACAGGGTTTCGCCATTTTGGCCAAGCTGGTCTCGAACTCCTGACCTCAGGTGATCCACCTGCCTCAGCCTCCCAAACTGCTGGGATTACAGACATGAGCCACCGCTCCCGGCCTACTTTTTACTTTTCTTCCCTCACGTCAGATCATCAAATGGGTAAAGTGCTGACATCCACATGGTAACAAGGTTGGAGGGAGGCACATCTTACACATGGCCATGAATATGCAAAAGAATCTCTGTCTGTTTTTGAGACAAAGTCTTACTCTCTCACTCTGAGTGAAGTGCTGAAGAGCCATCATAACTCGCCACAGCCTCAAACTCTTGTCCTCAAGCAATCCTTTCACCTTGGCTTCCTAAAATGCTTTACCTTTTTTAAAAGTTGAAATGGGCAGGGACACAGTGGCTCACGCCTGTAATCCCAGCACTCTGGGAGGCCAAGGCAGGCGAATCCCTTGAGGCCAGGAGTTTGAGACCATCCTGGCCAACATGGTGAAACCCTGTCTCTACTAAAAATACAAAAATTAGCCAGGTATGGGGGTGCACACCTTTGTCCCAGCTACTCGGGAGGCTAAAGCATGAAAATCACTTGAAGCTGGGAGGCGGAGGTTGCAGTGAGCTGAGATTGTAGCACTGCACTCCAGCCTGGGCAACAGAGCAAGGCTCTGTCTCAAAAAAAAATTTTTTTAAGTTGAAATGATTCAAAAGAGTAATATTTTGGGGATACATGAAAATGGCATAAAATTCAAAGTTCAGAGTCCACAAATAAAGTTTTATTGGAACACAACCATGCTCACTCATTTGAATATTGTCTACAGCTGCTTTCTTGATAAAACAGCAGAGTTAATTAGTTGCAAAAGAGATTGTATGGCCTTCAACACCTGACATATTTACTATCTGGCCCTTTACAGGAAGTTTGCCAATCCCTGCTCTAAGGTTTACAATATGCGTCTTTAGTTTATCAGTTTTCCTCCAAATAACCTTATATCACATCATGTAAAAGTTAGAAACTTAAACTAGCATATTTTCTTTTCGCCCCCATGCTTCGTGGTATTGTTATCATACATTTTATTTCTACATATGTTATAAACCCCATAATAAGTGGTTATTCTTTTTTCTTTAGGTAGTTGATGATCTTTTAAACAAAATTTTAAATGAAAAAAATATATTTTACATTTACTCACATATTTTTCATTTCTTGTTCTATTTATTCCTTTGTGTATCTCCAAGTTTCCATCTGGTATCATGTTCCCTCTGCCTGAAAAAACTTTCTTTAACCTTTTTTGTTTTTGTTTTTCTTTTTGAGACAGAGTCTCACTCTGCCCCCCAGGCTGGAATGCAGTAACGTGATATTGGCCCACTGCAACCTCTGCCTCCCAGGTTCAAGCAATCCTCCTGCCTCAGCCTCCCTAGTAGTTGGTATTACAGGCGCCTGCCACCATGCCTGGCTAATTTTTGTATTTTAGTAGAGATGGGTTTTCACCATGTTGGGCAGGCTGGTCTAGAACTCCTGACCTCAAGTGATCCACCTGCCTTGGCCTCCCAAAATGCTGGGATTACAGGAGTGAGCCACCAGGTCTAGCCTCTTTAACATTCTTATAGTGTAGGTCAACTGATGGCGAAGTCTCTCATTCTTTGTGCATGTGAAAAAGTCTTTATTTCACCATCATTTTAAAGATATTTTCACTTGGTTTAGAGATCTACGTTGAGAGTACTTTTTTTCTCCACAACTTAAAAAATTGTGTTCTATTATCTTCTGGCTTATGTTGTCTCTGACAATAAGTCCATGATCATTGTTATCTTTGTCCCTCTATATGCAATGTCTCTTTTTCCCTCTGGCTTCTTTTAAGATTTTCTCATCATCTCTAATGATTTTCAGCAATTTGATTATAATGAATCTTGCTGTCATTTACTATCTTTACAGTTGGTATTGAGATTCTTGGATCTTTGAGTTTCTAGTTTTCATCAAAGTTGGAAAACTTTTGGTCATTATTTCTTCAAAAAAATTTCTGTTCTGTTTCTCCACTCTTTCTGGACTTCAACTACACGTATGTCAGAGCACTTAATATTATCCCGGGGATAACCGTGGCTCTGTTATGTTTTTGGTTATTTCTTTCCATGTTCTTCCTTTCAGAAACTTTCTGCTGATAATGTCTTCATATATCTTCACGTTTACTGACCTTTTCTTCTGTGATATTTCATCTGCTGTTAATCCCATCCATTCAAAATACATTCAAATTATATTTAGGGTCAGGCACAGTGGCTCATGCCTGTAATTCCAGCACTTTGGGAGGCCAAGGCAGGTAGATCACCTGAGGTCAGGAGTTTGAGACCAGCTGGGCCAACATGGTGAAGCCCTGTCTCTACTAAAAATACAAAAATTACAAATACAAAAATCAGCCAGGCTTGGTGGCCGGCACCAGTAATCCTAGCTACTCAGGAGGCTGAGGCACGAGAATCACTTGAACCCGGGAGGCGGAAGTTTCAGTGAGCCAAGATCACACCACTGCACTTCAACCTGGGCTATGTTTTTTTAAAAAAATCTATATTTAGGCCGGGTGCGGTGGCTCAAGCCTGTAATCCCAGCACTTTGGGAGGCGAAGACGGGCAGATCACGAGGTCAGAAGATTGAGACCATCCTGGCTAACACGGTGAAACTCCGTCTCTACTAAAAAAATACAAAAAACTAGCCAGGCGTGGTAGCAGGTGCCTGTAGTCCCAGCTACTCAGGAGGCTGAGGCAGGAGAATGGCGTAAACCCGGGAGGCGGAGCCTGCAGTGAGCTGAGATCCGGCCACTGCACTCCAGCCTGGGCGACAGAGCGAGACTCCGTCTCAAAAAAAAAAAAAATCTATATTTAGATTTTGCGATTTCCATCTCAAATATAATTTCAATTTGTCAGTCTATGGTTGTTTCTTTAGAGGAATGTGCTTTTGTTTTCTTGGTGCTTTCCAGATTTTTCCCTTTGAATTTAACATTTTACAGTTTAAGTACAACATGTCCAAGTATGATTTCTTTGTATTAAACCTGTTTAGCTTGATGTCTTGTGTTAGTTATAGAAAAAACACATATGACATAACTTTTTATTGTGTTGCATATAATATTAATGGCATTTTTGTGTTCTCTATCCTTTTTCTGTCTATGCTACAATCAAAGTATTTTCTACTGACCTGTCTTCCAATTCACTAATTCCTTCTTCTGCTCTATCTAATCTGCCTTTAGTCCTGTGAAATAAATTCTCAATTTCAGTTAGTATATTTTTTTCCACTCTAGGACTCCACATGATTCTTCATTTTTTATTAATTCCAATTATCTAGTGAAACTATCCTGCTATTCATCTATTTTCTTATACAAAGTAATGATAATTAGTTCAAAACTCCAACTGATTACTCCAGTATCTGGATCTCCTGTGAGGCTGTATTTTCTATGGTTTGCTTTTCTCTTGGTTTTCAGGTATTAGTCCAGTTTCTTCCTCACATGCATGGATTTTTTTTTCAATCCCTTCCAAGCCATAGTAGAATTTTTTTTTAACTTTGAAGCAGTCTCAAATGTACAGAAAGATCACAACTATAGTACAAAGAACATTTTTCCTGAAATCATTTGAGATTAAGTTGCCATCACCACTCAAACACTTCAATGTATAATTCCTATGAACAAGGACATCCTCCTAGATAAACATAAAACCACCATCAAAATCAGGAAATTAACACTGGTAGATTACTGCCAGCTAATCCACAGCAAAGACTCTATTCAAATTTCACCAGTGTGTCCAATAATGTTTTTATGACAAAAGGATTCAGCACAGAATCACATATTCCATTTAGTTCTCAGTTATCTCTGGTCTTTTAAAATCTGGAACAGTTCTTCAATCTGTTCTTAATTTCAATGACATTTTTATAGATTATGAGCCAGTTATTATCTAGAATACCCCTTAATTTGGGCTCATTCAGTGTTTCTTCATTATTAGATTCAGGTTATGCATTGTGTGCAGGAATATCACAGAAGTGATCCTGTCTTTCTCACTGCATCCTATAGGTGGTACACAATTCTCATTTATCCCATTGCTGTTGATGTCCACTTTGGTCATTTGATTAAGGTGGTGTCTGCTAGTTTTCTCCACTGCAAAGTTACTGATTTTCTCTTTGTAATTAATAAGCATTTTGTGGAAAGTTGCTTTGAGAATATGTAAATAGCCCATTCCTCAACAAACATCCCACGTATTCATTTATATACAACAGTATAGAGTCATGGATTCCTATTTTATTCTGTAAGTTATAATCCATTGATATTATTACTTATTCTGATGCTCAAACTTTCCAGCTCCAGCCAGTGGAAGCCCCTTCTTGCTGGCTTCCATGTTGTTTTGACATGTCTCCATCGCTCATTTGAGCACTTCTCTTTTCTTTTCTTTTTTTTTAAACAGCTTTATTGAGGTACAATTCATATATGTTACAACTCACCAATTTAAAGTATACAATTCAACGATTTTAAGCGTATTCACAGATATGTGCCACCGTCACCACAGTCAATTTTAGAACACTTTCATTATCTCTAAAACAAGCCTTGTAACCTTCAGCTATCATCCCCCTATCCTCACACCCACTCCAGCCCCTGGCAGCTACTAATCTGCTTTCTATCTCTGTAGATTTCCTTATTCTACATAGTTAATATAAATGGAATCATACAATATGTAGTCTTTGGTAACTGGCTTCTTTCACTGAGCATAATGTTTTTGAGGTTTATCCAGGTTGTAGCTTGTACAATTACTTCATTCTTTTTTATGGCTGAACAATATTCCATTGTAAGGCTGTACTACATTTTGTTTATCCATCCATTGCTGGGCATTTGGGTTGTTTCTAACTTGTGGGTATTATGAATAATGTTATAAAAATTCACATATAGGCATATCTCAGAGCTATTGCCAGTTCAGTTCCAGACTGCCACAATAAAGCAAACATTGCAATAATGTGAGTCACACGAATACTTTGGTTTCCCAGTGCATATAATACTTTGGTTTGCCAGGCACAGCGGCTCACTCTTGTAATCCCAGCACTTTGGGAAGCCAAGGCTGGCAGATCACTTGAGGCCAGGAGTTCGAGACCAGCCTGGCCAACATGGTGAAAACCTGTCTCTACTAAAAATAGAAAAATTAGATAGGTGTGGTGATGTGCGCTGACCATCCCAGCTACTCAGGAGGCTGAGGCAGGACAATCGCTTGAACCCAGGAGGCGAAGGTCGCAGTGAGCCGAGATCGTGACACTGCACTCCAGCCTGGGCGACAGAGTGAGACTCTGTCTCAAAAAAAAAAAAAAGTGATGTGGGAGGATCACTTGAGC
The DNA here is from genome assembly GCF_003255815.1 of Theropithecus gelada. Taxonomy (NCBI): domain Eukaryota; kingdom Metazoa; phylum Chordata; class Mammalia; order Primates; family Cercopithecidae; genus Theropithecus; species Theropithecus gelada. The sequence goes on along the minus strand of NC_037684.1, from coordinate 23,474,327 downwards.
TCATGAAATCAAGACCACCCTGGGCAACATAGTGAGAACTCATCTCTATTAAAAAGAAAGAAAGAAAGAAAGAAGGAAAGAAAGAAAGAAAGAAAGAAAGAAAGAAAGAAAGAAAGAAAGAAAGAAAGAAAGAAAGAAAGAAGGAAGGAAGGAAGGAAGGAAGGAAGGAAGAAAGGAAGGAAGGAAGGAAGGAAGGAGAAAGAAAGAAAGAAAGAAAGAAAGAAAGAAAGAAAGAAAGAAAGANGGAAGGAAGGAGAAAGAAAGAAAGAAAGAAAGAAAGAAAGAAAGAAAGAAAGAAAGAAAGAAAGAAAGAAAGAAAGAAAGGAAGGAAGGAAGGAAGGAAGGAAGGAAGGAAGGAAGGAAGGAAGGAAGGAAGGAAGGAGAAAGAAAGAAAAGAAAGAAAGAAAGAGTATTGCTAAAAATAAAAATAAAAAAAAGTTAACAATGTTAACAATCACCTGAGCCTTCAGCAAGTCATAATCTTTTTGCTGATGAAGAGTCTTACCTCCATGGTGATAGCTGCTGGCTGGTCAGGGTGGTGGCTGCTGAAGGTTGGGGTGGCTGTGGCAATTTCTTAAAATAAAACAACAGCGAAGTTTGCTACATCGATTGACTCTTTCAAGAAAGATTTTTCTGTAGCATGTGATACTATTTGAAAGCATTTTACACCAGTAGAACTTCTTTCAAAATTGTAGTCAATTCTCTCAAACCCTGCTGCTGCTTTATCAGCTAAGTTCACGAAATATTCTAAATCCTTTGTTGTTGTTTCCACAATGTTCACAGCATCTTCACCAGGAATAGATTCCATCTCAAAAACCCACTTTCTTGGCTCATGCATAAGAAGCATTTCCTCATCTGTTCAAGTTTTACCATGAGATTGCAGCAATTCAGTCACATCCCCAGGCTCCACTACCAATTCTAGTTCCTTGCTGTTTCTACATCTGCAGTTACTTCCTCTACTGGTGTTGAATTCCCTCAAAGTCATTCATTAGGATTGGAATCAACTTCTTCCAAACTCCTATTAATGTTAATGTTTTGACCTTGTCCCATGAATCATAAATGTTCTCAATGGTATCTAAAATGGTGAATCCTTTCCAGAAGCTTTTCAATTTACCTTGCCCAGATCCAGTAGAGGAATCAGGATCTCTGGCATTTCCTATAGCTTTAGGAAATAAATTCCTTCAATCATAAGACTGAAGAGTCAAAATTACTCCTTGTTTTGTGGGCTGCAACATGGATGCTGTGTTCGCAGGCAGGAAAACAACATTAATCTCCATGTACATCTCCATCGGAGCTCTTGGGTGATCAGGTACATTGTCAATGAGCAATAATATCTTGAAAGAAATCTTATTCTAAACAGTAGGTCTCAACAGTGGGCTTAAAATATTCAGTAAACCATTCTGTAAACAGATATTCTGTCATCCAGGCTTTGTTGTTCAATTCCTAGACCACAGGCAAAGTAGATATAGCATCATTCTTAACAAGCCTAGGGCTTGTTAAGGGTTTTTTTGTTTTTTGTTTTGAGGCAAGGTCTTACTCTATTGCCCAGGCTGGTGTGATGTTGGCTTACTGCAACTTCTGCCTCTCAGGTTCAAGAGATCCTACCACCTCAATCTCCCCAGTAGCTGGGACTATAGGTGCAGGCCACCACACCCAGCTAATTTTTGTATTTTTTGGTAGAGATGGGGTTTTACCATGTTGGCCAGGCTGGTCTCAAACTCCTCACCTCAAGCAATCCGCCTGCCTTGGCCTTTTGAAGTGCTGGGTTTACAGGCACTGCACCCAGCCAACAATCCTAGGGTTTTTGCAAAGGTTAATGAGCACTGGCTTCAACTTAAAGTCATCGGCTGCATTAGTTCCTAACAAGAGAGTCAGCCTGTCCTTTGAAGCTTTGAAACCAAGTATTGCCTTCTCCGCTCTAGCTCTGAAAGTCCTAGATGGCATCTTCTTCCAAGAGAAGGCTGTTTTATCTACATTGAAAGTCTGGGGACCGGTCGCAGTGGCTCATGCCTGTAATCACAGCACTTTGGGAGGCTGAGGTAGGCCAATCATGAGGTCGAAAGATCGAGACTATCCTGGCCAATGTGGTGAAACAAACCCCACCTCTACTAAAAATACAAAAATTAGCTGGGCGTGGTGGCGTGCACCTGTAGTCCCAGCTACTCGGGAGGCTGAGGCAGGAGAATCGCTTGAACCCAGAAGGTGGAGGTTGCAGTGAACTGAGATCGTGCCACTGCACTCCAGCCTGACGACAGAGTAAGACTTTGTCTCAAAAAAAAAAAAGTCTGTTGTTTAGTGTAGCCACCTTCATCAATTACCTTAGCAAGATCTGAATAACTTGCTGCAGCTTCTCCATTAGCAGTTGCTGCTTCACCTTGTACTTTTATGTTTTGGAGACAGCTTATTTCCTTAAACCTCATGAACTAACTTCTGGTAACTTCTAACTTTTCTTCTGCAGCTTCCTCACTTCTCTCAGCCTTCATAGAATTGAAGAGGCCTTGCCCTGGATTAGGCTTTGGCTTAAGGGAATGTCGTGGTTGTTTGATCTTCTATCCAGACCACTAAACCTTTCTCTATATCAGCAGCATAAGGCTATTTCAGTTTCTTATCATTCGTGTATTCACTGCAGTAGTACTTTTAATTTTCTTCAAGAACTCTTTCTTTGCATTCACAACTTAGCTAACCATTTGGCACGAGAGGCCTAGCTGTTGGCTTGTCTCGGCTTTCAACATGCCTTTCTTAATGAGCTTAATAATTTTTAACTTTGATTTAAAGTGAGAGATGTGTGATTCTTCCTTTCACTTGAACATTTACAGGTTATTGTAAGGTTATTAACTGGCCTGATTTCAAGAGTGTTATGTCTCAGGGAACAGGGAGAGAGATGGAAAAATGGCTGGTTGATGGAGCAATCAGAACACATACAACACTGATTAAGCTCACCATCTTCTATGGGCATGGTTCATGGAATTCCAAAACAATTGCAATAGTAACATCAAAGATCACTGGCCACAGATCATCATAACGGATAGATACAGTACTAATGAAAAAGTTTGAAATATTCTGAAAATTACCAGAAGTGACAGAGACACAAAGTAAGCACACGCTGTTGGAAAAACGAAGCCAATAGGCTTGCTCAAAGCAATGTTGGCACTAACCTTCGATTTGTGAAAACTGCATTATCTGTGAAGCACACTAAAATGAAGTGTAATAAAACAGGGTAAACCTGCACAAGTTTTGTACAAACATATGTTTTCATTTCTCTTGGGTATCCTTAGGAATGGAATTGCTGGTTCCTGGGATCACTCTGTTTAATCATTTCTGAACTTTATTTTCTGGCACAAGAGGATTCAGGCTTATCTTGTACTTTCCCTGCCCTATCCCTATAATTAGCCGTTTCGCCAAGGAGCCCTGGTTTCTTCCAGTGGACAGTGGTATTTAGACATTAAGACTTGGGTGCTATTGGCTGGGTAAGGTGGCTCACACGTATAATCCTAGCACTTTGGGAGGCTAAGGTAGGCAGATCACCTGAGGTCGGGAGTTCGAGACCAGCCCGACCAACATGGTGAAACCCTGCCTCTACTAAACATACAAAATTAGCCGGACGTGGTGGCACATGCCTGTAATCCAAGCTACTTTGGATGCTAAGGCAGGAGAATCGCTTGAGCCCGGGAGGCGGAGGTTGAAGTGAGCCAAGGTCATGCCATTGCACTCCAGCCTGGGCAACAACAGTGAAACTCCTTCTCAAAAAAAAAAAAAAAAAAAAAAAAAAAAAAGACTTAGGTGCTATCAAAGCATGATGTAGGCTGATTAAAAAAAAAAAAGGCTTGGGTGCTAGCTATACTCATTATTATTAACATGTCATGGCTCCCAGGCCCTCTCAATGGATAAAGCCAGGAAATATCTGTATGTATACACATAAGTATACATACATTGACGCATGCACACACAACATAAACACATACATACATGCATTTGCATCAATATTTATTTCTACAACTGGCTATTTTGTTTATTCTTGTTGTGTAGAGATGGGATCTCACCATGTTACCCAAGAGGGTCTCAAATGCCTGGCCTCAAGTGATCCTCCCACCTTGGCCTCCCAAAGTGTTCGGATTATAGGCGCGAGCCACTGCACCCAACCTCTACATCTCTCCATGTATTACCTCCAATTCCAATCCAGGTGTATAGGATTACATGTGAGACTATCAGAGGATTCATTTCCCTTCCCCTTCCCTTTCCCCTTCCCCTTCCCCTTCCCCTTCCCTTCCTTTCCTTTCCTTTCCTTTCGAGATAGGGTCTCACTCTCTCACCCAGGATGGAATGCAGTGGCCTGATCATGCCTCACCTCAGCTTTGACCTCTTGGGCTCAAGCGATCCTCCCACCTCAGCCTTCTGAGTAGCTGAGACTACAGGCACGTACCCCTGCATCCAGCAAATTTTTTGTATTGTTTGTAGAGACGAGGTCTCACCACATTGCCCAGGTTGGTCTTGAACCCTTAGGCTCAAATGATCCGCCCATCGTGGCCTCCCACAGCGATGGGATTACAGGCACAAGCCGCTGCACCCAGGCTACTTTTGCATATTGTAATCCTCTTTGCCAACAGTGAGAAATCTAGCTCACTTTTTCTCATTGGGTCAGTCCCACTGTATATAACTGTTCTGCAGTGGGCAGGTCCAGGCAAACCTATCCCCAAAGGCTGAGGAAGCTGAGAGGCTAAAGAAAGAGGCTGACGGCCGGGCGCGGTGGCTCAAGCCTGTAATCCCAGCACTTTGGGAGGCCGAGACGGGCGGATCACGAGGTCAGGAGATCGAGACCATCCTGGCTAACCTGGTGAAACCCCGTCTCTACTAAAAAATACAAAAAAACTAGCCGGGCGAGGTGGCGGGCACCTGTAGTCCCAGCTACTCGGGAGGCTGAGGCAGGAGAATGGCGTAAACCCAGGAGGCGGAGCTTGCAGTGAGCTGAGATCCGGCCACTGCACTCCAGCCTGGGCGACAGAGTGAGACTCCGTCTCAAAAAAAAAAAAAAAAAAAAAAAGAAAGAGGCTGACAAACCCAGTTCCTTAGAAAGAAACATTTAATAAGGAATTAAAAAGAGAAATCATGTCTGACATCAGTGAGCAAAATGGCAGATCCCCACACTATTGCTCCCAACTCCAGGGCTTGTATACCACAGGGTGGCAATGTTAAGACAGTTGAAATTGGCCCCTCGGGGGAAGGCAAAAATACTATGTAATATGCCTAAGGGCAAGATTTAGTTAACAGTAGTTAAAGTAGAAATCTTAGAGGCATCCCTGGAACTGGGGTTACTCAGAAGTCAACATGGCGGATTAGTATCCAAGATGGATTTGCTTTAACTTCCACGGCAACTGATATCCTGTGCCCTCCAACTCACCCAGACCCTCCTCAGCAATCTTGGGCTCTGACACCCGCCCTGGGCCAGCCCACCACATGGATGCCTCTTTGTCTCTCAGACTCCAGCATGCCACGTCTCTCCCCACACGGAAGCCACCCTCAGCCTTCATGGGCTCCGACACTCTGCCTGGGGCCACCCTACCCCTGCCTCCCCTCGTGGACGTGCTCCTCCCCTCAACAGGCTCTGAGGTCCCACATCAAGCTCCCCCTGGATGCCCTGCCCACTCCTGCAGGAATGCCCTTCTCATCCCCCCTGAATTCCCCTTCTTTGGGCTTGGTCACTACCCTGGTCAGATGCCCTCTTCACCTTTCTCATGACTTACTCTCCCTTGCTGAGCTGGGACCCAAGTGGACATCCTCCTTACCTTGCTTGAGTTTTGACATCCCACACTGGACTGCCCTCCCACTTGGATGTCCTCCTTTGCCCCTCTTTCTCCTGCTCTGGCCACCCCCCACATCGGAAACACCCTGCTCACTTCACTTGAGCTCCAGAACCATTTGCTGAGCCACTGCATCTCCCATCCACCCTACCCCTGGGGACCCCTGCTTGCGCCGGGAGGTCAGTTCAGTCTTCTGGACTGAATACGAGGAAGAGGAGGAGGGGAAGAAGAGGAAGAGAAAGAAGAAGGAAAAGGAAGAAGAAATGGAGAAGAAAGCGGAGGAGGAGAGGAGGAAGAAGGTGGGGAAGAAAGAGAAGAGAAGGAGGAGGAGGAAGAGGAAGAGAGCTGCCTGGCCAAATTTTGTGGAATGGCGGATGCTGCGGGTGACAGATTGTAGAGGCTGTGGCTGATATCATCTTCTTTCAGGCAGAATTTGATTGCCTTCTGGTAGCCAGACAGCGTACAGGGAAGCCATCTTGATGCAGTGAAGCTGGTGTAGGTCCAGTTTGCCCTTATTCCTGGAGGTGGCTCTTTCCAAGGTCTCACCTGTAAGCCACATTGATGGAAGTAGAGACCGTGCTTGTAAAAAAATTGAGGCCGGGGTGGGGAGGAGAGAGCCCAGAGGTGATTTGGAGGCTCAGGAGCGCAGGATGGTGGGGGACACTAGTGTGTGTTTGTGGGTGGATGGGAAGGAAGTTCAAGTCGGAGGTGAGGACAGCCCAAGGAGAACAGGGGACTGTGGGTGGTGGAGCAGGAGGGTAGGGCCCTCTGAGCCTAGGGGAGGGCAGGAGTTGCGGGTGAGGGTGCGGGGAAGCCAGCAAGCTTGCTTGTTGGGGGTATGAGATTGTGGTAGGAACCTGCCTGCCTCCCTGTGGAGTCTCCGGAGAGGGGCAGGGCAGCCGGGGTGGTGTGGGCAGATGGAGAAGGGATGCAGTGAGGGACTGGGGCTCAGGAGAAGGAGGGGGCCAAATGTGGGGAACAGGCTTAGTGAAGGGAGGGACCCTTGGTGGGGAAAGAGTTCAGTGAGAAGAGCGGGAGGCGTCATGGAGGCCCCATCTCTTTATCTAGCTGGGGCCATCTGAGAGCAGTGACCGCACTCCCATCCAACTCTGTCCCTCCCCCGCAACATGGAGGCCCCAGCCCAGGACTTGCCGTGGGGAGTGAGGGGGCAGCCTCCAGTGCTTGTTCTTGTCCAAGGCTGGGGTGGGGAGCAATAAGCCCAGGCCCCAGACTTTCCGCCTCATGGTGGGTATGGGACAGTGAGGTCCCGCACCCGCTGCCCGCCCCCCAACCCGGGGGCTGACACCTTCCCGTCTGGGTGCTGATGCCTAGGAATGGAGGCAGGGAAGGGGCTGGGGGCTCACTCTCCCCTCCCTCCATGCACTGCAGGGGCAGGCAGCGGGACAGGCAGTCAGACTGGATTTGTTTCTCATTTGCTCTTGGCTCCTCTGGTGGAAAAATCGAAGCTCTCCCCCTGGTACTGCTGAGGCGGAGAGGGTGAGCGTGGCTGGGAGGCCGTCCTGGCAGGGAAGTCCAGGGGCAGGCGGGGCCTGGCTGGGGAGAGGCTGCCCCCTGCTCACACCCCCCTCCCAGCCCCCTTGCTTCGACGTGGCTCTCCAGGCCCAGTGGGAAGTCCTGCCTCAGCTGAGGTGGAGGGGCCAGTCCAGGGAGGAGGTCAGACTGGGCTTGGGTTCAGCTTCAGGCTTGTAACACCCTCCCTCCCTGGGCCTGTCTCTAGAGCAGCCTCCCAAGGGTGATTTAAAATCCCCCGAGGGTCCTCCAAGAAAGCGCTGTCAAGTTGCAGCAGGAGGGGGCTGAGTCAGACCTGTGACAGGCTTTCTCAGCATTCAGACTTGGCCTAAGTGGGAGGTGAGCTGTGTGCTAGGAGGGGAGGTTTCCACAGGCAGCTGCTGGATATTTCCTGAACATCCAGGGACATGAGAAGCCTTTTTTGTACATCATCTCATGTGGCCCTCACAGACACCCCAAGGTCAGTATTAGCCATCCCATGAAAAAAATTTTTTTTTAATACATGTGTTTTGCTCTGTTGCCCAGGCTCCAGTGCAGTGGCGCAGTCATAATTCAAGGCACCCTCTAACTCCTAGGCTCAAGCAATCCTCCTGCCTCAGCCTCCCAAGTAGCTAAGACCACAGGCACAAGCTACCACATCTAGCTCATTTATTTTTGTGAAGAAGGGTCTCATTATGTCGTCCAGGCTAGTTTCAAATTCCTGGCCTCAAGTGATCCACCCACCTCGGCCTCCCAAAGTGCTGGGATTACAGGGGTGAGCCACCACACCTGGCCCCATCCCATTTTACAGGTGAGGGACTTGAGGTTCCATGAAGTCAGGTGCCTCACTCAAGGGGCTACACAGCCTCTACGTGGCAGGGCTGGGATTTGAACCCAGTTGTGTCTGGCTCTTTTCCAAACACTGGAAAAAGCAGGCCTTTTTCCCCTCCACCCCAGGGCCCAGGAGCCCCTGAACAGCTCCTGGGTGGGGCTGCCCCACAGGGAACCCAGGCCATCTTTGGGCTGTGTGGCACAGTGGAGTGCCTCAGGAGATCTCCCCTCCACCAACCCTCCTCTTGTGGAGTTGGACCCACCCCCACCCCGTTTTTTCAGAGGGCCCTCACCCCAGCCCTCTCCATCCCGGTGGAAAGAGGAGCCCAACCTCTTTCCCTCTGGAATCCGCTGCCTCGGCTCTCCAATGGAGAGACCATCTGGAGTGCATTATGGGCAGAGGAGAAAGCCGAGAGCAGGAAAATGTGAGTTGGCCCCAGCAGCTCCCGTCTGCAGGGGGGCGGCGGGGGCTCAGCACTCTTCAGGGGATGGGCCAACTGCTGCCTCCACCTCCCCAGTCCCTAGAAGGGGCAGATAAGAGATGTGCTCAGGAGAGGGTGGCCAGGAGAGGGCAGGGCCCAGGCCGCCAACACCTCTGCAGAGCCCAGTTTGAACCTGCTAATCTTGCCAACCTGCCCATTTCACAGAGGAGAAGACGGAGGTCCAGAGAGGGGGAGTAACTTCCCCAGGGCCACACAGCAAACCCTTTCACAAACATGCACATGTCAGTGGGCACCAAAAGTCTCCAGTGTTGGGGGCAGGCGGAGTTAGCCCTGGGAGTGGGAAAGAGGCCGGGGTCAGCCTCCAGAGTAAAGTGAAGGCGCAAAGGCCGATGCAAACATCGAGGAATGCCTTCATTGTTTCGAGGTCTCTCTTCCTGGCCTCCCAAGCCCACTCGCTGCCCCAAGCGCCACCCTTCCCTGGCGCCTGATCCCTGAGGACGTTGAGTCCTGGGGTGGGGGCCTCTGGGCTCTTCCTCTGGGCCCCAAGAGCCCCCTCCCCACTCCATGGCCCCAGCTCCAGACGTGGCAAGGCAAGCCGGAGTGAGGTTTCTCTACTCCCTCCCAAGTGCTGCGCTGGCGGCTCCCGAAATAAAAATCAAATGTGGGCTTGGCAAAGGGAGCGGGGTGGGAGAAGCAGCGGCAGCAGGGCTGGGGCTTCATTCTTTCCATTGTAACTTCACCTCCTAACCTCTGGCATTTTAATTATGTCTCCTACCCCCCTCGCTCCGCCTGGGCCAGGGGGTGAGCTCACCCTTTCCTCTAGCCTGGGAGGGGGCAGCCGCTGCCTGGACCCCCAGTTCCCGGCCTGCTCGGGGCAGGGGGCAATCTGGGTGGGGGCCATGCTGGGGGTGTCGGCCTCAGGCTCCCTCCAGCTTCTCCAGTCTCAGAGGGGCCTGGAGAGGGCCCAGCCCCCAGGCAGCTGGGTCGACACCTCAAGTTCCATATGCGAATCATTAGTCTTCACACCCACTGCTCCATTTAATGGTGGCCACCGTCCTAAGGCGAGGCAACGGCAGGCTCACCAGCCCATTCTATGGATGACTTAGCTGGGGCAAGAATAGCTCAGGCCTGATAATGTGCCTCATCTCTTTGAGTGTCCGTTTTTTTCCAATGGTAAGTGATGGAAAGCATTATTTTCATACTAAAACATACAAGGACATAGCATGGGGTAGGAAGTAAAATGCCTGTGAATGTTCAAGGTAGAAAACAAATCCTTAAGGAAGATCAGTGGGGCTGTCTGCAGGCAGGCCCCAGGGAGTAGCATCCTTCTCCTTGGCATGGCTGTGGACTGGAGTGAGATGCAGTCATATGTGTTTGTAACCAGTTTGTGCAGACCCAAGGCTGCTGTGGAAGATGCCAGTGGGTGCTGGGTGCTGGCAGACAGCCTTGGCCCACCCCAGGATGCAGAGGCTTCTTCCCCTCCAAGGCCTACAGTGGGAGTCCTGTCGACTCTCTCCGTCTCCTGGGGAGGAAAACCTCCACAGGACAAGCAGCCTACGTGAGGGTGGGGGCTGCCTCCATGGATAGTGCAGGCACAGGGCAACCTTGACTGTGAGTCCAGCGCCAGCACCCCAACCACCCCAACTGAGGCTTCCTCTCCGTCCCCTGGGAGCTTCCCGACTGCACTGCCTTAGAGGCCCAGCCCCTCAAGGAAGCCCTCAGTTTTCTTCTCTCTTGCCCTCCCAGTCTTCCTGAATGCACGTTCCATCAGCAAACTCTGCCTCAGGCCTTGCTATGACCACTGCTGCAGTGGAACTTCCAGATGAAGAGGGGGAAGTCCTATTTACCATGCTGGGTGCTGTGACGGGGGAGATTAAGGTGACAGCAGCTCCTGGAAGGGGACTCCTGACCCAACCTCGGGTGTGAAGAGCATAGAGAAGGCTTCCCAGAGTGAGGGGTGACCAGCAGGAGCCCAGGAGGAAGAGCATGGAGGGTGGAGGGAGCAGCATCTGCAAGGCCCAGAGGTGACAGAGTGCCTAGGGCAGGGCCACAGGAGCATCAGGTCTGGAGTGAGCAGCCAGGACCCCGGGAGCTGCGCAAGCTGTTAGGGTGCATCTTAGGAAGATTTCTGGGCAGGCTGTGGAGGATGAGTTGGAAGATGCTCAGAACGGAGGTGGGGTGGCCTCTTAGAAGGCTGCCACGGAGGCCCAGGTGAGAGGTGATGGTGGCCAGGCCCAGGACAGTGGCAGCCAGGTGGAAAGAGGTGGCCAGACTGATAAGAGATTTAAAAGGCAGAAGCCAGAGGACTTGGTGACTGATGGGCAGAAGGATGGGGGCCAGTGATCTGCTCAGGCTGGCTCCTGGGCTTCTGATGAATGAATGAATGAATAGATGGATGGATGGATGGATGGATGGATGGATGGATGAATGAAGGAATGAATGGATGGATGAATGAATGAATGAATGAATGAACGAATGAATGAATGAACGAACTGGGAAACAGCACCAGATCTGAAAGCCCCAGGTTTCAGTTTGACCATCTGGGTAGGAGTTTGCTGCTGCACTTGCATTTGGTACACCTGCAGAGCATCCAAGTGGAGGTGCCCATGAGATGGCTGGATGCATGGCGGTGCCCTGGAGAAGGTGGAGAGAGAGGAAGCTGGCACAGCCTGCAAAGAGGCCAGAGAATGAGTAGCCAGAGCCCCTGAAGCCTCACAGTAGGAGGTCTTAGACAAGGCACAGCCAACAGTGCCAATGGCTAGAGATGAAGCAGGTGAGGCCCAAGAAGGGACATGTGTTCAAGGGACCCAGAGGCTTCTCCCTGTCCCCCAGTCTTTCCTTCTGTCTGTCCCCCAGCCTTTGCCCCCCCTCTACGCCCCCTCCCCTGGGCTTTCTCCTATAGTACTCTTCCTCTTGATCTCCTCCTCGTCTCTCAGACCAGAAGGCTCGACATCTTTCTAAGGGAAACTTCGTGCTACCCCTACCCAGCTGGGGTCCTGGTTGCCCTCCCTGGATTCTCTTTTTTTTTTGAGACGGAGTCTTGCTCTGTCGCCCAGGCTAGAATGCCGAGGCGCTATCTCGGCTCACTGCAAGATCCACCTCCTGGGCTCACGCCATTCTCCTGCCTCAGCCTCCCGAGTAGCTGGGACTGTAGGCGCCTGCCACCACACCTGGCTAATTTTTTGTATTTTTAGTAGAGACAAGGTTTCATCATGTTAGCCAGGATGGTCTCGATCTCCTGACCTCATGATCCACCTGCCTCAGCCTCCCAAAGTGCTGGGATTACAAGCATGAGCCACCGTGCCCGGCCCCTCCCTGGCTTCTGAAATCACCCCCCACACCCCAAAAACCACCACGTACACCTTTCACCATAGAGCACTGGCTGCCCTGGTGTCAGCCCCAGTTCCCACCTCCAGCACTTCCAGAAGCTGGGGCAGAGAGGAGCACACATGACCACCTGCCTACTGGGCAGCTCACACTTCCTCCAGTTGAGCCCCCTCAAGGTACTGGCCTCCAGGGCAACTGTAGGCAATCCTGGCTTCCAGGGCCTTATGGCCTAAAATGGAGAGAAGCCATGACCCCAGCAGGCCTATGCAGACAGAGTGAGAGAAGAGGCCCAGAGAAAAAGCTATGGACATTTAGATCCAGTGGAGGGACCTGAGCAGGCTTCCTGGAGGTGACTCTGTGTAGGGCCTTGAAGGACTGGCAGGATTAAGTCATGTGGCAATGGGAGCAAAGGCAGTTGCAGGAGGAGGGAGTGTAGTGAGGAAAGGGGTGGAGGTGGGAACTGGGGCTGACACTGGGGCAGCCAGTACTCATAGCAGCTGGTGGCTGAAGAGTGTGGCCAGAGGGGTGGGAGGCAGCAAGGTGGAGGGCCACATCACACAGGCTGGAATGTGGAAGAACTTTAGAGTTTGTCCACTGCTACCTCTTGACGTGTGGCTTTCAGATCTGATGCTGTTTCCCAGTTCATTCATTCATTCATTCATTCATTCATTCATTCATTCATGAAATATTGCCCGCTTGGTGCTAGGCAAGTGCCGAAGATGCTGTGAGAGGCAGCTAGAAGTCCCTGCTGTCACGGATCTTAAGTTCCAGTAAGAGACACAGATATAGAGTCAGGAACAAGTAAAAACTAAAAATTAATATCATGGTGGGGGCTGCCATCATGACTGGCCGCCCTGAAGGCTGGGCTTGTGTCCTGTCTCCCCTCAGACTGAGGGCACCCTGAGGGCAGAGCCTGTGCCCCCTCCATCAGACAAAGGTAGAACCAGCTTCTCCATCGGGCTGGAAGCACCCTGAGGCTCAGGGAGAGGCATGGAGCATCTGGGAACAACAGCTGAGGTGTCCTAGAAACCTCCCAGGAACGGACCCAGGCATAGAAGTTGGCAGGCAACGGGGGAAGGACTCCCTTCCCAGCCAGGCCAAATGTGGGAGGGCTTCCCTCTCCTCCTCCCCATCCAGTCCTCGACCCTATTAAACCTTTAAATTAACTTCAGCTCCACCCCGAGCTAGAGAGAGTGCCCCAAAATAAATCCTAAATTACATGCTGCTTGGGGGCAACCACAGTTCTCCTTCCTCCCTCTCCAGCAAGCAGACCCGCCCGACACCATGCTGGGGGGGCTCCCCCAAATAGCAAAATAGGCTATTTATACAGCTCCTGCTCCCCTGTTCGCTCTCTGGCCCTGTTGTCCTTGAGTGAGGCCAAAGCAGGCTATATAGCTTTCCTAGGAGGATAAAGGGCATAAGAGAGGCTGTGAGCTTTGCCAGGGTCTGACTGGCCATGGGGGATATAATTTCTAGTCCAAACTAGGATACTGTGGGGTGCTCGTAGCAGTTACATCCAGGCAATGGCATAGATCTGAACTGTCCTGGGCACACGGGGTAGCTGGTCACCCAGCGATGGGGCTCAGACTCCAGCCTCTCAGCCACCCAGAGCATTGCCTTCTTGGGGATGAGAGAGACAGAGAGAAAGAAAGAGAGAGAGAGAGAGAGGAGAGAGAGAGATCTGCTTTCATCCCCGTTGCTGAGACAAGCAGTTCTGAATATGGGGGCACTGGGGCTCCCATACCACCTGGCAAGGCAGAGTAGGCTCTGGCTTCAAGGACTCCCAGACACAGAGAGGTCCTGTAGGAGGGTCTGGGCAAAGAAGTGGGGCGGCGGATGTGGCTGTTTTGAGACCACGGGCTTGGGTCAGGGGCCTCCCTCTCCCTGGACAAAGCCACCTTCCATTCTGGGAAGCTGGCCCCAGATACTGGATCTGCTCCCCTTGGGGGAAAAGAGAGAGGGGAGGGAAACTGCAGGAGAGGAGAAAAAGAAGAGAGTGGGAGATAGAGAAAGACAGGCACACACAGAGAAGCGGCAGAGCAAAGGACAGAGACAGAAACAGAAGTGGGCAAGGACAGAGGGAGGGAGAGTGGGGAGGGGGCACTTCCAGAGCCCCAGGATGGCAGCACCCCCTTCCTACCCACAGGGCCCGCTCTCCCTGCTCTGAGCCCCAGCACAGTGAAGTGGGGGCAGGGCCTCTGGCCTGCCGGCTGCCCAGGAGGACACCTTCCTACTCCTCCACTGCCTCCCTCCTCAGGACCAGCAGTGGGTGGCTGGGCCCGGAGGTCTGCTCCCTGGCTGCTGGCGGGCTCAGGTGTCGGCAGAGCGTCCTCCTGCTCTCTGCCATCCCTTGCACACCCCTCTATTTCAGGCAGCCTGGCCCCTGCTCAGTGCCCTCCCCGGAAGCCTGTTCTTCGGCCTGCAGACCTGGCTCTCCCAGGTCCAGCCTCTACCTGCCCACTCCTCACATCCCCTCGAGGGGGCTTTACTTCAGGGGGTTGGAGCTAGGGCTCCTCCTCCCTGTGAGGTTGCCCTGGGGGTAGGAGCCTGGAGGGGTGTCAGAGGCAGGGCTGAGGAATCAGAGGCTCCTCTCACTCTGAGTCAGATACAGGGAGGGGAGGGTGGAGGGGGCGGCAAGGAGGTGGACCGAGAAAGAGCCAGCCACAGTGATGTCCAGGGAATGGGGCAGGGCTGGGTGGCAGCATCGCAGTGTCTGGAGGGCCAGGTACACATCCAAGTGCACACCGTCATGTGGTGATTTAGAGATGTGGCTCAATCTTTGTGGGCTTCAGCCTTGGATTGTGAACAGAGGGGACACACAGCACAGGACCGGCTGACCAGATCCCAGCCACCGCTTGTTTGCACTCACAAGTAAATTGATGCTGAGAACCTGGTGCGGAGGGCTGGTGGTGTGTGAGTGTGAGTGTGTATGTGTGTGTTGGGCAAATAACAGAGGATTCAACCAGTGTCACCCAAGAGGGGCAAGGATCCCGCAGCAGTGGGAGAGGGTCACCAAAGCCTTCCCCACCTTAGAGGAGGCAACATGCTGTCTTCCCAGTCCAACTTGATTATCTGTCTGCTCAGCAGCTCCATGACCCCCACCTCCCAAGAAAACACTGTTTATGGGGCCTGGGGCATCAGGCCTGTCATTTAGCTGGAGGAGGCAACCCAAGCCGCAACTGGGAGCTGAGCCCTGTGTGGAGAAGCAGTGCCCAGCCTGAGGCAGGCACCAGCCCAGACACTTAGTGCCCTGTTTACCCTGGCAAGGGTGGCTGGCACAGGTGGGCCTCTCCAGGGAGCAGCTGGTGGCCCTGCCAGCAGACCCCCCTGCAGGCCAGAGAGGAGGCCAGGACAGCAGCTCTCCAGGGTGGGGAGGGAAGCACCTTGCCCGCTGCACACCCTGCACTGCAGTTTGCAGGGTGCCAGCCTCTGAAGCTCAGGAGTCTCCCAGCTGCCCTGCAAGGGAGACCATATGGCCCAGGGCCCAGCAGGAGAAACCACAGCTCCAGGATGCTGGACACTGGTCCCCAGGGCTCCCCAGAGGAGGCTGAAGGAAGCCCCAGGTCTTTGGGGTCCTGGTCTGGTAGGCCCAGATGGCACTCAACTCCCCAGGTTTGTGGGACCCACCTTCTGCCTCCAAGGGCACATGTAACTTGGCATAAACATACACTCTTTCCCCGCCACAGCCCATCACCACATAGTCGCTGTCCCCACAGTCCTTCTCTATCACACAGATGGTATAGAACATGCTCTTGCACCTTGCCACACCCAACATACACATCATCATTCAGCACCCAGCTCACCAACACAGCTGACACCAGACACACAGTGCTCACCCAACACAGCTCCTTCCCCACCCGTGTAACCTCCACTCCAGCAGCGAGGTCACATTTGCTTGCACACACGTGCACCCACACATACACACACACACACACACACAGTCCTCTGAACCAATACACTCTTCTCCCAGTGACACACTTGAAAGTGGGCCCAAGTAGGGGGCACCATTTTAGTCCTGGGCTTCTCCCTGCCCCTCCCACTCTCCGTCCTCCCTCCCACTCTCGTCCAACCTCCTCTGCCTGCCTTCTACCCTCCTCTGCCTGCCTTCCACTTTCTCCCTTTCTCTCTCTCCTAGCTGAGCCCCTGGCCCTGAGGTCTCTTTCCCAGCACATATGGTGGGACACTTGAGGCCACACATCTGGGCAGCTCCCAGCAGCTATTAAATACCATTTTGCCTGCCTTTGGGGTTTTGAGGGGCTGCAGGTTCCGGAGGACAGGAGGCAGCAGCTGGCAGCTGCTCAGGGCCTCACATCCCCCTGCTCACCATCTCCCCATGCACCGCCCACCCCTCCCCATTCTGGGTTGAATCATCCCCACATCTGGAACCTCTGCACATCTGGAAGAGCTGAAGCCTGTGCAAGCAGCTCCACGTAGACACCCCCTCCCCCCTGCTCCATCTCATCCCCATCCCTGCTAGCAGTTGGGGTCCAGCATCCCCCACCTGGAGCAGGACCTCGGTCACCTAGCAGCAGGCACCCCCGGGCCAGCCTTGGGAACCAGGATTGCCCACAGGCCTCTCCCCAGTAGCAGTAACAGTGGCATCTTGGTGCCCACCGCAGTAAGCAGGCAGGGCAGTGCTGGCCTTGGAGGAGGCCAGGCCCAAGGCTGGGGAGGCAGGAGAGCCGGGCGGGGAGGAGGCAGTGGTTTGGCCCAGCAGGCAGAGGGAGTTTATCCTGGCACTGGGCCCTGAAGCCAAACATCCTCCACGAACCTCGCAGACACATCAAAGCCCGCATGGAAGGGGCCCTTCCGTAGAGGAAACCTACAATCCTGGAGGCCTGACAACCTGACTCCAGGCACAGGACCACCCTGTCCCACTCGGCAACCCAGGCTCAGGCTGGGCACAGCTGCCTGGAGGCGACGGGCAGAAGAGGACATTTCTACCCAGAGGCCCTGCCCCCTCACCCCACCCATTCAGTGCTGCCACAGAGTGGGGTTTTGCCCCCAGGAGGGGGCAGAGTTGGCACCAGATTTAGCTTTAGCCCCCAGTACAGGGGTTCCTCCCAAACTGCCCCCTCCCCACCCTCCAGGCAGGGAAGGCTGATGGGGAGGGGCTCACTTTGTGCGCCAGCCTTTCAGCCCCAGCCTGGAAGAGAAGTCGTGCTCAGTTGTGGGGGGAGCCAGCTTCCTCCCCCAGGCTCTGATGTCCTGCAAAAGACCCCTCCACATGGACAAGAGGGAAATGGAGAGGGCAGGGGGTTAGGGTTTGGGAGAAAAACCAAGCTTCGAAAAGTAGAAGCTGAAGTGGAATCAGAATGCAAGAACTGGGCTGCAAGCCACAGGGCCTCTCTCTGGGGGAACAGCTGGGGCTGGAGGAGGAAGAGGGGTTGTGAGGCGCTAACAAGGGAGAGAGGAGGTGCTAACAGGGCCACTGGGGTGAGGGGATCCTGAAGCCAGCCCCCTAAAGGCTGGCCCGGCGATAAGGAAGCCAGGCACTGGCAGTGGGGTAAGGGGTGTAAGTGGGAGCTGCCAATCAACACAGGAGGCTGGGATGCTCTGCATGCACACACGTGCACATAATATACATACATGCACACATGCAGCTCCCACATAACCAAAGCCAAGTCTGTCTTCAGCTGGGAGCCAGATGATGTGGCTGCTTAGAGGAGCTACGATTTGAGGAAGGATGTGATCTCTGCCTGCCTGAATCCCTCCCCACTGCTCACACTCATTCTCTGCCTTTACAGCTTCAGGGGTCTTCTCAGGCTGTGCCTGTGCCCCACTCTAGTCTGAGCCCCCAGACCATGAAAGGGCTCTCCTTCTCATGGCTGTCCTGAATCCACAGCTCCTTTGGATCTGAAAAGTTCTTCTAGGTCTAACTACAGCCCCAGTAACATTTGGGTCAGAAACAAAGGAACCCACAAACAGGGTACAGTAGAACCCTCTTTTCAGGAGCCAACAAGAACAGAGCTAGAAAGCAAGGATCCCAAATTCCTTTCTTCCCTCTGGTTACAGGATCTGGTCTCAGGTAGACAGTGAGGGTAGGTGTCAGATTGGGGCTGCAGACTGAAGGAGGGGGCCCCAGAGGAAGGAAGCCAGGCATGGGGGCTCTCAAGACCCTCGCCCTAGTCTTAGCTCAGCCTCTCCTGCCCAAGCCTTCATGGCTCTGCTCCATCTGCCACCCCAGAAGCCAAAGCTCATCAGCTCAACCTTCCCCTGACCCTCCCCACCCGACACCCATCCCGGCTCTTTGAGGTGCTTTCCTTTCCACCCCAGCCTGCACCCCAGAAACCTACACTTTGGAAAGATAATGGCTCCCAAATGGCGTTTTTGTCTCTGCTAAGCCTCCAGGAAAGTGAGCATCAGTGAGTCCCTCCAACCTGCTCATTGGGATAATGAGTGCCCTGTACTGTTAATTCTCAGGTGGTTTGCCCTCCCTCTACCCTCCGGGCCCACAGGTTCACGGCTCAAACTTGGAGCTGACTCCAGAAGTGATCTCCTCCACTCCCATGCCCATCACCCCAAGAATGGGAAAGGGGCTGGTGGGCTTCAATTTCCAAAAAAAAAAAAAATGTTGGAAAGGGAACTGAGGTCCCCGTCCCATGGCCAAGAAGTCCTATTATTGGACTCTGCCTCCTCCAGGAAGGCGGACTGTAAGCCAAGCATTCTTTGCTACACCCCCTTAGGAGTTGTTCAATCCCTAGGGAACCATCGTCCTCACTTGCTGAGCGGGGAGTCACAAATTTGAGCACACCCTTTGGAGGGGGTGCAGGAAGCAGAAGAGGTGGATTCCCCAAACCACACAGCCAGTGTGGTGGGGAGCCCAGTCAGTCTGGACTCCTCCCACCCCATCCACGAGTCCTTCACCAAGGACTTTGGAAATGAATTCCCTATCCACTTGGAGAAATCTGGCCCCTGACCCAGGAAGGCCCCTAACCAGCTTGGATTCAATGACAACAGAGCCAGTGTTTACTTGGAACAAAGCACCAGGGGGAAATGCATGCTGAATCAGAGCTGGCCAGCCCCCGCAGCAGCCGGGTGGGAGCATTAGGACATGTCCACACATCTTCAATGGAAAATGGCCAAGGGCTGTCAGAGAGGCCCAGGGAAGAGGCCTGGGTAGGGGCAAGCAGGGAGCAGACAATCACTTGTTGAAGGAAGATCCAAGTCCAGGTAGGCTTTCTGGAGGAGGTGGCATTTGGGCTGAGCTTTAAAGGATGGGGAAGAATGTGTTCGGTTTCTGGGAGGGATTTGGGGAAGAAACTAGGTGGAAAAAACTGCCTGGGCAGAGGCAAGGAGAGAAGCAGAAAGAGTAAGAGGAGGGGTTGGAGAACACAGCGGGGGTAGGGGTCAGGTAGGGACTGGTTATGGGGGACCCTGAAGGTCTCTCTGGGATGGGACTTTATTCAGGTGGCAGTAGTGAGCCTCTGAAGATTAGGGAGCAAGAGAGCGACATGCCCAACATGGTCTGTCCCTCCTTGGCAATGAGGAGACCAAGTTAGAGGCCTTGTTGAATGTGGCTATGAAAGTCCTGACGAGACAGGCTGCACGGGGGGCCAATGGCAGTGGGGATAAAGGGAGAGGACTCCTGTGACAGGCACAGCTCCGCTCTCCATGGGCTCTCAGCCCATGTGGAGAGGCGGGCCTCCTCTGTGAAGTAGACCCAGGCAGTGCTCAGTGGGCCGTGCGGGAGTAGAAAGGGGGAACAAACTGGGAGTGGAGGGAATCACATCTCCAGTCCTGGCGCCACAGTCAGGAGTGGTCGGCACCTGGGCATCCTCTGGGATCTGTCACTAGCGCCACCTTCTCAGGCCTGACTGGCCCTTAGCGGGGCCCAGTGGACAGCAGGGGGGTTTAGTGAGCAAGGTGTCCTGGGGAAACTGGGGCTGGGTGCTGCAGCCCGTCTAGGGGAGTGAGCAGTCTGAGAGCAGTGAGACCCTGCACTCCTTGGCACCCCACTCTGCAGAGAAGGAAGTGTGGGCCCCTTGTCTCTGCCAGGAATGACAGCTAGCATTTATTTGCCATTACTGAATGCCAGACGCTGAGCGGCGTATTTCATCCTTATCATGGCCTGTATGATGAAGGAGGTGCTGTTATCCAGCTCCTCCCTCTCCTCCCTGTTGAGAGAGACCCAGAGAAGTTCCATTTTTCGTCTAAGGTCACACAGCACAATATATTCAGTGGCACACACTGACTAACACGACACAATACTGCCCCTACAGGCAGAGCCGGGCTAGAGCACAGCATTCTGCTGGCTTTGAAAAGAGATCCCAGCCCATTGCCATCAGCCATTACAGATACTAGTGTCCACCAAAGTATGGGGGTGGGGGGGACTGCCAAGTGAAACAGAATTCAGCCTGTCTCTTCCCCTTCACCCAGGCCTGGCCCCCTGGGCTGGGCTAAGCCAGGCTGGGCAAGGCCACCCACACTGAGTGATCCTCCATCCGGAGCAGTGGAGCAGGGCTCCCCAGGCCCGAGGTGAGTCCCACCTGTGCTGGGCGTGGCGTCTCGAGCACTGCTTCATTCTTTTTTTTTTTTGAGACGGAGTCTCGCTCTGTCGCCCGGGCTGGAGTGCAGTGGCCGGATCTCAGCTCACTGCAAGCTCCGCCTCCGGGGTTTACGCCATTCTCCTGCCTCAGCCTCTCGAGTAGCTGGGACTACAGGTGCCCGCCACCTTGCCCGGCTAGTTTTTTGTATTTTTTTTTTTTTTAGTAGAGATGGGGTTTCACCGTGTTAGCCAGGATGGTCTCGATCTCCTGACCTCGTGATCCGCTCGTCTTGGCCTCCCAAAGTGCTGGGATTACAGGCTTGAGCCACCGCGCTCAGCCCACTGCTTCATTCTGATCCTGACTCAGCCCCTCCTGTCCTGTGCGACCTGGCCTTCCCGCCCTCGGGGGCCCCAGTTGCCTCCTCTGAGAAGGGCATAAGTGGGCCGGCTGGCCTCAGAGGCCCCTCCTTCCAGCTGGGCCCCGGCAGGATGCACAATCAGCTCATTCTTTAGCGAATGCACTGGGGGGCCCAGCGAGCGCTTATGAAGACATTTCGAAGTGGCTGCTCTTGGGAAACCCCAGATGGAATTTGGCATTGAATTTAGGGGGCCGCTGACTGCATGAGGCCTCTGGGTTTCCATGCTCGTGTATGCCTGAGCACCTGCATACACTGCCCTCCTGGTGCCAGATGACGCACCGAACAGAAGATGCTGGCCTTGTCCAGGACCCTCCTTCCTCTAGAACAGCCCCTCCCTCTCTGCTCAGTCTAGGGGGGTCCATGGTGCTCCCACCCCCTTCTGATCTCACCCACCAAGAATCCTAGGCCCCTGCGACCATGATGAATGCTAACAGGCCCTGGTGTTCTTGGCCTGGCCTGGGGCCACCCACCTTCAGGCTCCTAGTCTTGTCCCCATCTGCAGAAAGGAACACAGGGCCTTTGGTGTCATGGAAGGACCTGGGGGCCCAGCCAAGGGGCTCGAGAGCCCTTCAGACTCTGCCTGGTGAGTCAAGTGCTAGGGACCTCACTTCTCCATTGGAAGATGTGGGGTAGGGGTGGAGTTTGTTCCTATGACATTGTAGGGATGTGGATAGCATTACCAGATTTTGTTTTGTTTTGTTTTTCTTTTTAGAGCCAGGGTGGTGCTCTGTCACCCAGGCTGGAATGTAGTGGTGTGATCTCAGCTCTCTGCAGCCTTGAATTCCTAGGCTCAAGTGATCCTCCCAACTCAACCTCCAGAGTAACTGGGACTGCAGGTACATGCCACCACACTGGCTTAATTGCTTTTCTTTTCTTTGTTTGCAGAGACAGGGTCTCGCTATGTTACCCAGATTGGTCTCAAACTCCTGGACTCAAGTGATCTTCCCACCTCGGCCTCTCAAAGTGTTGGGGTTATAGACGTGAGCCACTGTGCCTGGCTTGGTTGCCAGTTTTAACAAAGAAAAATACAGAACATCCAGTTAAATGTGAATTTCAGATAGAAAAGTAAATTTTAGCGTAAGTATGTCTCAAATATCGCTTGGGCCCAGGCTGGGCATAGTGGCACATGCCTGTAATCCCAGCTACTTGAGAGGCTGAAGCGTGAGAATAGCTTGAATCTGGGAGGTGGAGGTTGCAGTGAGCTCACACCACTCCACTCCAGTCTTGGTTCTAAAAAATATATATATATATATATATGTATATAGCATGGAGCATAATTATACTAAAAGAAAATTATTCATTGTTTATCTGAAATTTGGATTTACCTAGGCCTCCTGTCTCTTGTCCAGCAACCCTAGATCTGGGTCAGGTTGATGCCAGAGACCCAGAGAGTAGCCATGCCAGCCTCCTCCCCCTCCTCCTGCCCCTCTTCAGGGCACTGATGCCTGCCTAGTTCCCTCATCCCCACCCTGCTGGCCCCCATATCTGTCCCATGAGTTCCCTCATGCCCTTTTCAGCACCCTCATCACCCCCCGGGGTATCTTCCTCCTCTGAGCTCAACCATTTTCTCATTTTCTTCTCCCACAAGGGCCACACCTCTGTAGGGCTCCCGGCCTGGGCAGGATAGCCGGGAGTGTAGGGTAGAGACCCCAGCCTGTACTGGTGCAGTGGGGCCTGGGTGGGAACAAGAAGAACCCTAGAAGCCCAAGTTGGCAACGACTCAAGAGGCGGAGGCTCCAGCACTCTCAGGACTAGGTCCACCTGCCAAGGTCTACCTGCAGGGGAGGAGGGGAGAGGGCGGCCCCTTCCCTTCTCCAAGCTCACAGTCACTTCAGATACAGAGGGGCCAGATCACAATATCCCTCGGATCAGGAGACTGGAAGATTATCTTCTTAAGGGCCGACAAGGGCGAGGAGGTAATGGGAAATAGAGACAGGGAAAGGGAGAGAGAGAGCAGGGAGAGAGCATAAGAAACAGACCGAGAGATTAGGGGTGCAGGACCAAACCACGGACAAGGAGAAGGGACCAGAGAAACCGAGGAAAAACAGACGCCTCCGCCGAGGCAGACAGAGGTGAACACAGAGAGGAGAAACAGACAGGAGAACAGAGGGAAAGGCTGGGAACTCGAGAGAAACTGGGTGCAGACAGATGGGGAGAAACCGAAGCAGAAAAAGAGACTGGGAGAAACGGTGAGAGACGCAGAGGGGTTAAATGTAAGACAGAGAACATGACTGAGAGAGATGAGGGAGAAGGGTGAGATGCAGACACAAGGAAAGAGAAGAAATGTCCCCGACGTCGGGGGTGTTTTTCAGGGGTCAGGACAGGTGGGCGACACAGCAGGAGGCGCCCAAGGACATGACGTTGAGCCTCTCAGGGTCCCCCTTCCCCGGGCCAGGGAGCAGCGCCCCACGTTCCATCGCCCTCTCGTCCCCTCCTGCGGTCCTGGCTGCACCGCTCCTGTCCCGCCCCCGCCCAGCGCCCCCAGCCCACTAGCCCCGGCCGCGCCCCTCCCGGCTCCCGGGGGCACCCGCGCTGGGCGACGCTGCCACCTGCCGGCCCCTCCCGGAAGTTCTGCGCCTGGAGTGCTGCAGGCGGCGGTCGCAGGGGGCTCGGAATCCGGCTCCTCGGCACTGGGGCGGCCTCCGCGGGGTCTTTCCAGGAATCTGGATGGGCCTGCTCGCCCGCGCCCCGGCGGGCCTGGCAGAGGACCAGCCCCAGCAGCGGATCCCGGGGCAGTCTAAACCCTGGGACCTTGAGTTCCTGTTTTGTCAATGGGAGGAAATGCACCAACACCTCCCGTAGGATTTCAAGAGGGAGGGCACACGAAGGTACCCATGTTGTGCTCCTGGTCTTGCTTCCTCGACCTGGAAATCTCAGGTCACTCTGAAATCAGCCAGGCTGCCTCCTCCCTCCTTTTTTGGCCAAAACGCAATGGGGTGATATCCCCCAACCATAACACCTCGAAATCTACCCTAGAACCTTCGCCTTCCCCTCCCTCAACCTCTGCCCCCATGACTTCTCACCAGACCCAGCAGTCCAGATGAGAAGGGGCTTCCACGTCCCCCTCCCACTCCTGCCGGTCCCGGCACCCCTCCCTGGAGTCTGGGGCACTTAGGAGTGGAGGAGCTGGGGGTTAGGAAGGCCCAGCTCAGCGGTGTGGAGTTGACCCCACCTCTTTTTAAATTTAGGTTATTTATCTATTTATTTATCTATTTTGAGATGGAGTCTCACTCCATCGCCCAGGCTGGAGTGCACTGGCGCGATCTCGGCTCACCGCAACCTCTGCTTCCCGGGTTCAAGCGATTCTCCTGCCTCAGGCTCCTGAGTAGCTGGGATTACAGGCACCCGCCACCACGCCCTGCTAAATTTTTTATTTTTAGTGGAAACGGGGTTTCACCGCGTAGGCCAAGCTGGCCGCGAACTCCTGACCTGAAGTGATCTGCCCGCCTCGGCCTCCCAAGGCGAGTATTACCTGGCATTACCAGCGTGAGCCGCGCCCAGAGGTAGAAGAGATTAACAGAAAAATCTGTTAATCTCTTCTACCTCCCAATTCCCAAAACCCAACCGAGACCTCTGCGCCTCCCTTCCTCCTCCCAGCCCCTCCCTGCCCCGAGTCCGCCTCTCCCAGTGCAGCTCCGCCCCCAACCCGAGGCGGGGCCCCATAGATGGAGAGAAGTGGGAGAGGTCGGAGCCCCGCCTTCTCTACACAGGAAAGCTCAGTGGCCCCCAAGCCAGGATGTCCCAAGCTTGGGTCACCGGCCTCGCACCCACCTTGCTGCTCAGCCTGCTGGCTAGCCCCCAAAAGGTGAGACTTGGGAGGTAAGGTTGTGGAACTTTCGGGCCCTACCCTTGTAGGTCAGGAGCCTGCTTCTGGAGCCTGGTGCCACCTTCTATAATCAGGATTTCCTCCTGACCACACACAATTAGCAACTTCCTTTCTCTCTTTGCTGTGGAGGTGGACGTGGAGGTGGAGGTGGGGGCAGCAGAGGAGGCTCTGGGAGAGCCTGGGTTCTCCCACCTCAGAGGGGGATCCTGTGGTGGGAGCTGGCCACCACCTGCCACCTATCTGACACCTGGCACCTCTCTGTGAATAGGGACTTTGGACCTCGTTATTAGCCTCAGCTTATCCTTCCAGCTCCTTCCTGCCTGAGGTCTGGACACCTGGGCCAGCACTTAGCCCCAGCTCTGTTCCTTCAGTGCTGGGGGACCCTGGAATGTCCCCACCTCTTTGGGACTGTCTCTGCTTGTTCTCTAGGGGAGAGAAGGTTCCCTCGTCCCCTTCTAGGGGTGAGTAATCCCAGCCTGTGGTGGGATTTGGCCTGGCTGCCTAACCAAGGCGGGGAGACCTCTGAAATCTGTGATTTTGAGAGGGAGGTGTAGGGTTCTAGTGCTCCCTCGGCCCTTCTGTTCCTCCCAGGTAAACTCTACAGGTGATGGGGGAAGACTGTCTGGTCCTGGGGTGGGTGATTATCCTGGGAACAGAGACGGGTCTAGAACATGCATTTGTGACTTATTTCCATTTAAGAACCAGAGGGAAGTCAGGGCCTGCTCCCAGAACAGGGTACCTTCACACATCTGGGCTGAGCTTTCAGAGTGGCTCTGCCAAAACCCTTCCATGGACCCGGGTTAGTGAGCAAGGTGTTCCTTCTAAATCACTGGGCAGTCGGTTTGTGTCAATGCTGGGCTGGGCATCCTCTGGTTTACCCCTCCCACCAACCCCAGGGGTGAGGTGCTGTTAATGCCTTGAATTCTAGAGTTAAGTAAGCTGAGATTTACTTACTCCCAGCCCAAGACCACCCTGATGCTCTATAAAACTCAGCCTCTGAACCACCCCAGACAAGACTACCCCCTGGTTAAAATGTGGGGAGACAACCTGGGAGAAGAGCTCCTCCCCCTCCCAAACCGGAACTTGAGACTAATTTACTAAACCTGTTAATTACCCATCTCTTCTTAGTTGGGGTCCAGGAAAAGGACAAGGGCCAGAGTGGGGTCTGAGGGGGAAGGGGTGCTGCTGAGTGCCTGGATGGACCCCTCCATTTCTCTCTCTCTCTCTCTCTCTCTCTCTCTATATATATATATATATATATATACACACATATATATATATATATATATATATATTTTTTTTTTTTTTGAGACGGAGTCTCACTCTGTTGCCCAGGCTGGAGTGCAGTGGCCGGATCTCAGCTCACTGCAAGCTCTGCCTCCCGGGTTCACGCCATTCTCCTGCCTCAGCCTCCCGAGTAGCTGGGACTACAGGCGCCGCCACCTCGCCCGGCTGGTTTTTTGTATTTTTTAGTAGAGACGGGGTTTCACCATGTTAGCCAGGATGGTCTCGATCTCCTGACCTCGTGATCCACCCATCTTGGCCTCCCAAAGTGCTGGGATTACAGACTTGAGCCACCATGCCCGGCCATATTTTTTTCAATTTAAAAAATAGAGGCTGGGCGCTGTGGCTCACGCCTGTAATCCCAGCACTTTGGGAGGCCGAGGCAGGCCGATCATGAGGTTAGGAGTTTGAGACCAGCCTGACCAACAACCCCATCTCTACTAAAAATACAAAAATTAGCCGGGTATGGCGGCACGTGCCTGTAATCCCAGCCACTTGGGAGGTTGAGGCAGAAGAATCACTTGAACCTGGGAGGCGGAGGTTGCAGTGAGCTGAGATCGCACCACTGCACTCCAGTCTGGGCGACAGTCTGAGACTCCATCTCAGAAAAAAAAGAAGAGATAGAGTCTCGCTATGTTGGCCAGGTTGCTCTTAAACTCCTGGCCTCAAGCAATCCACCCACCTCAGCCTCCCCAAGTACTTAGGATTGCAGAGATGAGGCACCGCGCCCAGCCTGTCTCCAATTCTATAGTCATTCCTGTGTGCTGTGTGATTTGGATTCACAGACTCACCCTCCCTGGGCCAACCTGCAGGGGTTCCTTCCTGTTCCTGTCCCCACAAAGGGACAAAGCCTGTGAGATGGTACTCAGCCTGGGACTGAGCATGGAAAAGGGGAATTACCCCAACTATTATCGGCTATCACTGGTATTCTTATCTTTACTGTTGTGATTTGCAATTGAAATATTTCAAGTAAAGGTATAAAGATAAAGATAATGGTGGTTTTGCCAAAGCTGGCATCCTATTTTTAGCCTTGGTTGTTTGTCCCAGGAGGCTAGGGTGAGGTGACAGATGCCCTCCCCCACCACCCGTTTCCTATGTTCTGGCACCTACATCCCTCCCCCACAGTCTGGGAGCAGCAAGGATGAAATGAAACCAGGTAATTGATGAATGCACGTTCATTCATTCTGCAATTATTTTGACTATTGAGTTTTCAACAATGATGTAGCAAAAATCCCTGCCCTCGCGGAGTTTGCCTTTGACACAACTGAAGGACAATTAACAAGATAAAGTAAATATATAGTATGTTAGATGTTGATAAGAGATGTGGAGAAAAATTAAGCACACTAAGGGGAAGGAGAGTGGTTGTAATTTTAAATAAGGTAACCAGAGAGGGAGGGGCTGGAGCCAGCCTTGCAGCCACCTAGAAGAGTATTCCAAATCAGTGCAGCTTTGACGCACAATTGCTATCAATGGAGTGAAATTCTGTAAGATGCCCTGGCTGCTCTGCAGACCTAGTATAGAAGAGGGAGAAGCTGATTTGGGAGGCGGGGTCCTGGCAGCTTTGCAGAGCATGGAATCCCCTAGGCAGGGATCTGAAGGATGAATGGAGGCTCAGACAGGTGTAAAACAGCCAGGTATGTTCAGGGAACTCCCAGTGGGTGTGTGTGAGAGGAAGAGAAAGAACTAGGGGAAGCGAAAGGGGAGGGAGTGCAGCTGCCCACTGGGGGGTCTCTACCCCAGGGAGCCACCGAAGGCGGCTTCCAGCAAGGTTTTTCGGTGATGAGATTTGCATTATAGGAAGAGTGCTCCTCAGTGTCTGCAGTGACAGAGTGGGAGAAAGAAAGTCGCTAGTGCCCTGAGCCATGGGTATCACAGCAGAAGCCGGGTTGAAAGGGTGGTCAGAAGGGATGAGCTTACAAACCAGGGGGTGATGGAATGTGCTGAGAGAGTAAGGGCAGCTGGGGCCAGCCAGGGGTCAGCTGGGCTCCAAGCACTGACCTGGGGAACATAGTAGAGAGTGAGGTGGGGAGTGACTTGCAGGAAGAGGCTGAGTCTACTGGGGACCTGCTGCCTGTGAGGTACCTGGGTAGCATCTGAATGGAGACCCCACTCCCACTATCCCCAGTTTATGACCCCGACCTCTCTCTTTTCTTCCACAGGTTGCAGCCAAATGTGATTTCATCTTGTAAGTCTGGAAGCCATAATTTCCAATCTGGGGAGTGGGGAGGAGCAACCCAAATCACGCCCTGCATGCCTTGTAGGGTGTGGGGGGCCAGAAACCCCATCCATCCTCACCCACTCCCAATCCAGCCAGAAACTCCCCCCACTTTCCCAGCCAAAGAGGGAGACCCCACCCTCTCCCTCCACCAACGAACCCAGGGACTTCCACACTTGGGGGCAGGTCTGTAGCTGGATCCCGGTCCCTTCCTACTGCAGTGCCAGGCCATCTCCCCTCTGAGGGTTCCCTGGGTAGAAGGCAGGGGGCTAACCCTCATAGAGAAATCCCAGAAGCCTGAGCACAGGGGTGGGGCTTGGTAAGGGTCACTGGGCAGAAAAGTGTTTCCATTAGGTCAGCACTGGGTGTTCTGAAAGCACCCATTCTCTGACCCCTCATACTCCATGGGCGCCAGTGCGGACTTTCTCTTCCTGGACATGCCATGTGGCCCTTTCCCCTCACCTCCTGAGAGTTGGATGAGCGGTGTCATGGCCACTGCAATGTGCCATCCCCACACCTGCCTGCTGAGGTCAACAGGATACTTCTCCCACCCATGTTACAGATGAGGGGCGTGGGGCCCAATAGGGAGCCCTTCCCCAGAGTCCTCCTACTGAGCTCAGAGGGAGGCCGTACCCCCCACCCCGCTAAGGGGTGGCTTGGTGGCATGAGCATATTGGGTGTGTTTTGGGGAGGCTGGGATCCTTCTGCCTCTCCATTCTGGTGCCAACAGCTTCTCCTTGCCCTTTTCTGTGCCCTCCGTCCAGCAACTGCCCCAAAGGATTCAAATGCTGTGGTGACAGCTGCTGCCGGGAGAACGAACTCTTCCCTGGCCCCGTGAGGTGAGCCCAGGGCCAGCTCCTCTGGGCGCAGTCCTTGGAGGGACCTGGTCCACACAGGGCAAGGCCAGGCACCTGCCGAGGGGCAGTGTGGGCGGCGGGAGCGGGGAGGTGTGGGGAGTACCCAGGGTGGCCTGGGGACTCAGGGTGCTCTTGGTGGTCCCCACCCCAGGATCTTCGTCATCATCTTCCTGGTCATGCTGTCCCTCTTTTGCATCTATGGCCTGGCTAAGTGCTTCTGTCGCAACTGCAGAGTGCCGGAGCCAGAAGCCCCAATGGATTGCCGGGGGCCCCTGGAACTGCCCTCCATCATCCCTCCAGAGAGGGTCAGAGTATCCCCCTCTGCACCCCCACCACCCTACAGTGAGGTGGGTGTCTCATCCCTATCCCTACCTTGCTTCTGGCCGGCTGTGCAGCAGGGACAGTGGAGGGCCCTTCGACCCTGGAGGGCACTCTGCACCCAGCATTGGGTCACCGCTCTCCCTGGTAACCATGCCTCAGCTGGCAGCGGGGAGTGGTGGCCAGGGCCAGGACCCAGAAGACTGAATTCCCTCTTTTCCCTGCAGGTGATTCTGAAGCCCAGCCTGGGCCCAACTCCCACAGAGCCACCCCCTCCCTACAGCTTCAGGCCTGAAGAATATACCAGGGATCAGAGGGGCATTGACAACCCGGCCTTCTGACTTCTGAGTCACCTCCTGCCTGGAAGCTTGCGATCAGCAGCCTCCTCCCCAGTGCCTCCTGGATCAAGCTAGAGACTGCTGGCACCCCAGGAGTGTCCCTGCCCATCCTGCCATGACTCTGTTCTTTCTTGGATTTAACTTATTACTTTTTCTGCCTCTGTTTCCACCCCAGCTACCTCTCTTGTCCTGAGGGTTAGGCTGGAGTGACAGTATCTGCCCCCCAACCAACCCAAGAAAGAGGATGCCAGAAGGAAAATGCCAACCATTGGAGGTGCCCAACAGCAGAATGGGCTACTCTGAGGGGTAGTGAGAGCCCCATTTCTGGAGGTATGCAAATCTTGACTGGACAGCCAGCTCTGAGATTTTATCAGGGCACTTCTACACCTGTGGGACATTGGACTGGATGAGCTCTGAGCCAGCTTCCACTCCTACCTGAATAGAGAACTCACTGTACCCACCCACAACACAGGATAAACACATGTCCTCACTGAATGTTACTCAACACAGGATAAACACATGTCCTCACTGCATGTTACTGATCGCGGCTGAGGGCCTGCCTCTGGCTGTGTGGGGAGGTGGGTGGAGAGGTGAGTCCAGACACTGCTGGGGGTGTGGTGATGGGGTCGCTGTGCCGCAGTCCCACCACTGATGAGCCATCTGGGAGGATAGTCCATCCGTGGGCCGCTCTTGGTGCTTGTTCTAGATGCTTTGGCTGTCTGTTTTTTGATGTCTCTGTGTGCCAAAGAGCCTGGAAATGGGGTGCGCGTGTCCCTTGTGTGGATTTCCCAATCCCTTCTGCCCACAGCTTTCCTGGGACACATGGAGCCCAGCTCTCTGGCTGTCTTACCATGAGTTGTCAGAAGTTGCCTGCAAGGAGTTGGATCCAGGAAGCAGTCCTGGGACAGCCCCTGGGACAGCCCATTCTGCTGTTGATAGCAGGAAGCCACCTGCTGGGAGACGATGGGGGTGGGGAGAAGCCCAGGAGAGCAGTGGGTGGGGCTGGGCATCTGTGGAGTGGGGCTTTAGGAGACCTTGAACGGCCCCACCCTGGAATCTCCTACAGGGAGGGGAGGAGGTGGCAGGTTCCACCCTTCTCTACCAGCCCCACCCGTGGGAGTTAAGCCCTAGGGGAAGAGAGTCTTCACGTGGGGGCCTGGCATAGTCATGCAGAATGGGGCAGGACAGTGCCAGTGCCTTGGGACTCAGATGGGACTGGGTGCCTCTACCCTGATTTTTGCCTTTGCACTGCGCCGCCACAGTCCACTTAATGCCAGCCTCCTTCTCCAGGCAGAGGACCCCGTGTCAATGCTGGCCAAAGCTCCCAGGAGGATTGGAGGTAGAACTGGCCCTCGTGTGCCAGCAGGGGTGCCTCCTTTAGTGATCTCCCAATAATGCCCATCCTGGGGGCATCAGTACGCAGGCAGGTGGCAGAGTTGGGGGCAGTTTGATGGCACAGGCAGCCCCAAAGATGTCAGGAACAGGGACTGTCCGGGTGTGGGTTCCCAGTGGAGATAGGGCCCTAGAAGGAGTGCAGCAGTTACTGACAAGATAGTGCCAGGGTTGGCTGTAGGAGAATGAGCCCAAGCGTAAGTGGAAGTTTCCCGTTACTTTCAGGGATTGGTCAGGGGTGGCAGAAAGCATGTGGGTTCTTGGTGTAGATGTGGCTGGTTCCAGTGAGAGAAGTCCTGGAGCTGATGT
The DNA here is from genome assembly GCF_003255815.1 of Theropithecus gelada. Lineage (NCBI taxonomy): Eukaryota > Metazoa > Chordata > Mammalia > Primates > Cercopithecidae > Theropithecus > Theropithecus gelada. Next base: position 23,442,976 of record NC_037684.1, on the reverse strand, counting down.
TACCCTCACCGTGATAGCAGGAGGATGTTGAGAAATGGGCTTGGCAGACCTGGAGGAGAAGTTACTCGGCCCAGACGTTGTCTTCCTTTCATCACAGGGCCTTTAACTCCTCCTAAGGAGCAGCAGAGTGGCCCGAGGGAAAGTGGCCGTCCTGAAACCTAGTGTTGCTGTGACCTGGTGACAGAAATGGAAACCTCTGTGGCTCTGGTCATCTTTGGTGGGAGTGGAAATGGTGTCACCTTTCTAGAGGGCCATCTGGCACCATGCAATCATGCCACAGATGTTTACAAGGCTCCTGCTATCTAGGAAGCACTATACCTGACACTGGGTATCCATTAAAATGTAAATTGCATGTGACCTGGCAATTCCACTTCTAGAAATGAGCCTTCAGAAGTGCTCATACAAAAGAGCTCAATATAAGTACCAGGCACTAACCCATTGTGCCACCAGAGCTCCCTGTGCAGCCTTTTAAAAGAATAAATAGGCTCTGTAGCACCAACCCTGCAAAGCATCCATCACTTATTGTTACAGAGAAAAGGCAAATTGCGAAACTGCCTATGATCTCAGTTTGTAAGGATATAACCCATACATATTTTATTTTATATATGTATATTTTTTCTTTGCAAATATGTAGATAAGATCTAGAAGGATATAAAGCAATCACTCACCATACTTCCAATAGTTGTTGGCCCCAGGAGTGGGATGTAGGTAACGAATTGCAAGCGGGGCTTCTTCCTTTCTATGCTTTGGCACTGTGTGTTTTTTACAATCAGCAAGTATTGCTTTCGTAAATTTAAAGAGATTTGTTTACTGGAAACTGTAGGCAGCTTTAGAAGTTTATGAAAATTCACCTTGTGAACTTTGATCAATGGCAGCTAATAAATTATCAGCCCTGGTATGTGGAAGAGAATACAAGGACTTTAGACTGTGGTACCCACCTGACATGGATGTGACCCGGGGGATAGATCCATGATGGGAAAGCCTGGACGCCTGCCAGACATGCGTGAAGCCCAGGTCTCAGACCTACGCAGGATTTATGAGGTGAAGGGGTGGCCTGCCCCTCCACACCTGTGGGCGTTTCTCGTTAGGTGGAACAAGAGACTTGAGAAAAGAAATGAGACACAGAGACAAAGTATAGAGAAAGAAAAAGTGGGCCCAGGGGACCGGCGCTCAGCATACAGAGGACCCGCGCCGGCAGCGGTCTCTGAGTTCCCTCAGTATTTATTGATCATTATCTTCACCATCTTAGAAAAAGGGAAGTGGCAGGATAATAGGATCCTCGTAGGGAGAAGGTCAGCAGTAAGACATATGAATAAAGATCTCTGTGACATGAATAAGTTTAAGGAAAAGTGCTGTGCCTTGATATGCACATACAAACATCTCCATAAATCTTTTTAGCGCACAAAGAGCAGCATTGCCGCTAGCACGTCCCACCTTCAGCCCTAAGGCGGTTTTGTCCTTTCTCAGTAAATAGAACACACAATTGGGTTTTACACCGAGATGTTCCATTACCCAGGGACGGGCAGGAGACAGATGCTTTTCTCTATCTCAACTGCCAAGAGGCCTTCTTTCCTCTTAATACTAGTCCTCCTCAGCACAGACCCTTCACGGGTGTCAGGCTGGGGGACGATTAGGTCTTTCCCTTCCCATGAGGCCATATTTCAGACTATCACATGGGGAGAAACCTTGGACAATACCTAGCTTTCCTAGGCAGAGGTCCCTGCGACCTTCCGCAGTGTACGTGTCCCTGGGTACTTGAGATTAAGAGAATGGTGATGACTTTTAACCAGCAGGCTGCTTTCAGGCACTTGTTTAACAAAGCACATTCTGCATAGCCCAAAATCCGTTAAACCTGGAGTCACCACAGCACATGTCTCTTGCAAGGACAAAGTTGGGGGTAGGGTCACAGATTAACAGCATCTCAAATACAGAACAAAATGGAGCCTCTTATGTCTACTTCTCTCTATATAGACACAGTAACAGGCTGATCTCTCTTTCTTTTCCCCACAATGAGGTGAATAATGAATGAGAGAAACAGTGAGCTGGTTGGTTGGGTGAGTGAGCAGTGTCACAGTGGCAGAGAACTCATCCCTCATGGCTGGTTTAGTCACTCAAAGCCAGTGAGTGAATAATGAAAGATGGAATGAATGAATGAAGATTAAATGAGTGCATCAATGAATGAATGAATAAGATCTGCCACCAGATATTTGTAAAGAAACACAGTCTAGGCCAGGCGCGGTGGCTCACGCCTGTAATCCCAGCACTTTGGGAGGCCGAGGCAGGCAGATCACAAGGTCAGGAGATCGAGACCACAGTGAAACCGTCTCTACCAAAAATACAAAAAATTAGGCGGGCGCGGTGTCAGGTGCCTGTAGTCACAGTTACTCAGGAGGCTGAGGCAGGAGGATGGCGTGAACCCGGGAGGCGGAGCTTGCAGTGAGCCGAGATTGTGCTACTGCACTCCAGCTTGGGCGACACAGTGAGACTCTGTCTCAAAAAAAAAAAAAAGAAACACAGTCTAGTTAACAGCAAGGAGATGTTCCTCGTGGCTGTGCACTTGAATTTCTATCTGCAGGGACTCCCCAGAGGAATGGGAAATGCAGGAAAGGCTGTAGGGTGGGGGGCATGTTGAAGGGGGAGAGCCTTAAGGCACTTGCTCCAGGGATGCAGAAGGGGAGGAGAAGGGCTGCTGCTGAGGGAAGTGAGGAGGGGGATAAACACCAGCAGGAATCTTACCTCACCCTCCAGCTGAGATGCAGAACTCCAGCTTCTGACATTTCGCCTTCTGCATCCAACATCTCCAGGCGTTGGTGTGACCATTTGTACAGTGAAGAGGGTGGGCCCTTCTGGCTCTGGTAGGATGTAGCTCTGAATCCAAAGTTGGGAAGGGGCCTGGCACGGTCGCTCATGCCTGTAATCCCAGCACTTTGAGAGGCTGAGGTGGGTGGATCACTTGAGGTCAGGAATTCGAAACCAGCCTGGCCAACATGGTGAAACCCTCTCTACTAAAAACACAAAAATTCGCTGGGTTTGCTGGTGGGCACCTGTAATCCCAGCTACTTGGGAAGCTAAGGCACGAAAATCCTTTGAACCTGGGTGGCAGAGGTTGCAGTGACCTGAGATCACGCCACTGTACTCCAGCCTGGACGACAGAGTGAGACTCCGTCTCAAAAACAAAAACAAAAAAAACCAAAAAAACAAAAAAAACCAAACCAAAGTTGGGAAGGACCAAGTAAGAATATACAGAGAAGCTGCTCAACACCAGCAGACTTTCCTCCACTCTGCCTTGGCCACACTCTCAAGTGGACATACCTTATCTCGTCAGTCCTGATCACCTCCAGCCTCCCACTCTGAACATCACCTCCTGCACTGGCAGTTCAGGTAGGTCCTGAATTACCACCACACCATGCCAGCAATTCTCTGAGCCCACCCAGCCCTCCAAGCCAGCGATCTTTGCCTGTTGGCAGCGCCATCACCATGTCCTTAAGCCATCCTTACAGTCACTGCCCTGCATCCTTTACCCCTTTTCCCCCATTCACTGTGCCCACCCAGAGCAACTCCAGACTCCAGTTGGATCCAACTATGGCTCAAGAACCAGGACCCGTGTGTGACTAGACTCATTTTCCAAATCACAACCAAGCGTCTCACGCGGGCCCTCGGTTCCTCTAATGCGCTTTCACAGCTTCACTTCCTCGCTCTTGAGATGACTAATTTCAAATCTCCCACACCCCCAACCTCAATTTCTCCTGGCAATGCCACGACAGGCTTCAGAGAAAAGAAGGGATGCAACCACACCCGCATACCTCACCTCTGTGCCCCACACCTGCCGCCCAGTATCCACCCGTGCTCCCTTCCCCCGCAGTATCGCGCTCCTCCAGCCTGCACAGGACCCCAGCCCTCCTGCTCCTTAGGGCGTGGCCCCCACAGTTGTCTCTGCAGAGCCTTTCTCCCCTTCCCCAGATCATTATCATCCGCTTATAACATGCCCTGCCCTCCATCCTTCAGAAACTCTCCCTGGAGGCTCCCAGCTCCTCCGGCATCTGCTGTTCCACCTCCCCCTCCCCACTTTCATTCTGTGCTGCTCCAATCAGCCTTTTGTCCCCACCGTTACAGGAGATGACTCTCGTCCAGATCATCAGTGACCTACATGTCACTGAGGCCAAAGGTCCCTTCTCCGGCCTGTCACTCAGTGGCTTTTGACATGCTTGGCCACGGCCTCCTCACGTGCTTTTCCAATGTCTCTGACTCCAACTTCCCCCAGTTTCCCTCCTGCACACGGCCTTCTCCTTCTCAGGAGCCTTCACTTCCCTGCTCCTCCTCTGCCCTCTCTCGGTGATGGCTGCCCCGGAGGTCTGTCTTGGGGTCTCCCGTCTTCGTCTTTGTTCATTCCCGTAGTGGCTGTCATCCCGATCTGCGGCTTCACAGACCATCTCCGGTCTGATTAATCTCAAGGCTTTATCTCCCGCCAAGACTTCTCCTTAGGACTCAGACTCACATATTTAACTACCTCACACCTCCTCTTGGATGCCTAATGAGCATCTCCCAGCCAAAAGCAGGCTCGAATTTCCCTCCACCACCCCCTCAAACCCCGTCCTTCCCAAGGTCTCCCACCATAAATAGATGGTGCTCCCCAATCGCCCAGTTGTGTAGGCTAAAACACTAAGAAGTTATTGTGATTTCTCTTTCCCTCACCCCGTCATCCTGACAGTGCTGCCTCCAAAATAGACCTAGGCCCACTTATTACCATTTCACGGTTACAGACCTCGACCAAGTCACCTTCATCCCTAGCCCAGCCTATCCTAATGACCTTCTTCTACCTGATTTCTGCCTCCAGGCTTGTCTCCATCTCGCCCCCTGCAGTTTATCCCACACACTGCACTTAGGGAGATCTTCCTAAAGTGCAAACAAGACATGTTATTCCTGTGCTTAAAATCCTCCAATGAGGCGGAGGTTACAGTGAACCGAGATCATGCCACTGCACTGCAGCCTGGGTGACAGAGCGAGACTGTCTAAAAAAAAAAAATCTTCCAATGGGCCAGGCGCAGTGGCTCACTCCTATAACACCAGCACTTCAGGAGGCCATGGTGGGAGGGAGGATCGCTTGAGCCCAGGAGTTCAAGATCAGCCTGGGCAACATAGAGAGACCCCCCGCCTCTACACAAAATATTTTTGTATTTTTTGGCTTCACTCCTGGTGGTGCGAGCCTGTGGTCCCAGCTATTCGATGGCAGGGCAGGGTCGGGGGGAGTTGGGGCAGGGGAAGACTGAGGTGGGAGGATTGCTTAAGAGATCAAGAGATTGAGGCTGCAGTGAGCTGTGATCCCACCACCGCACTCCAGCATGGGTGACGGAGGGAGACCCTATTTCAAAAAAAAAGAAAAAGAAAAAATTTGCCCATTGCACTTAGAATAAACTTCAAACCCCTGACTGTAGCTGGCAGGACTTAGGTGGTGTGGCCCCTCCCTTGCCCTCCAGCATCTTCTCCTACTTCTCTCTCCCTTCTCACTGTATGGCAGCCACAGTTGCCTTTTCTCTGGGACTTGACTATCCCAAATCTTGGCCTGGCCCAGGGCCTTTGATGGCTTTTCTGCTTAGAACTTCCCTCCCTCCCAACTCCCTCCTCCCAGTCTTCACAGGGCTGCTGTATTTTCACCGTTCAGGTTCCCAGAGGGGCCAGCATGTGCAAAGGCCTGAGGAAGGAAGGAGATTGGGGGCTGGAGAAACTTAAAAGAGACCCCTTCCTTCCTTCAAAACCCCCTAAAATTTTGCAGAGTTCAGTGGCATGTACCCGTAGTCCCAGTTACTCTGCAGGCTGAAGCGGGAGGATCAAGTGAGCCCAGTTCAAGGTTGCAGGACACCACGACTGCACTTGTGAGCAGCCACTGCACTCCAGCCTCGGCAACCTAAAAAACAAAAACCCCTTGTGGGGGCACGTTGGCTCAGGCCTGTAATCCCAGCCCTTTGGGAGGTCTAGGCGGGAGGGTAGCTTGAGCCCAGAAGTTCGAGACTAGCCTGGGCAACAAAGCGAAACCCCATCTCTACAAAAAATAAATAAAAATAAAATACCCCAAGAGTATGAAAAGAGGGTTTTGTGTTTCCTCAGGCTGCTGTAGCAAAGAACCACAGAGTAGGTGGCTTAAAAGAGATGAAATTTATTATCTCAGTTCTGGAGGCCAGAAGTCTGAAATCCAAGCATGGTTAGGGTTGCCCTTGCCTATCTTTTGGCGGCTGCTGGCAACCCTGGGTGGCCCTTGGCTTGTGGCTGCCCTCCAGACTCTGCCTCTGCAGCACAGAGCATTCCCTCCCTTCCTCCCCCCCTTCCTTCCTTCTTCCTTCCCTCCTTGCTTCCTTCCGTCCCCTCCCTGCCTTCCCTGTCTTCCTCTCTCCCTCTCTTTCTCTCTCCCTTCCTTCCTTCCTTTCCTTTCCTTCCTTCCTTCCTTTCTTTCCTTCCTTCCTTTCTTTCTCTTTCTTTCTTTCTCTTTTTCTCTCTTTCTTTTTTTCCTCCCTCCCTCCTCCCTTCCCTTCCCTTCCTTCCGCTTCCCTTCCCCTCCCCTCCCCTCCCCTTCCCTCCTTCCTTCCTTCTTTCTCTTTTCAGAGACAGGGTCTCCCTCTGTCACCCAGGCTGGAATGCAGTGGGGTGATTATAACTCACTGCAGCCTGGAACTCCTGGGCTTGAGCACCTTCCTGCCTCAGCCTCCCGAAGCACTGGGATTACAGGTGCAAGCCATCACGCCCAGCCTATCATTTTTTTCTGTGTCTATGCATAAGGACACTCTTCCTTGGATTTAGACTTCACCCTAATCTAGAATGATCTCATCTCAAGATCCTTATCTTAATTACACCTGAAAAGACCCTGATTTCAAATAAGGTCACACTCTTAGGTTTTGGCTGAAGAGACATAATTTAACCCACGAGAGAGGATATATTTCTAGGCATTTTAATCTGGGTGGGATTGCTGAGGCGGGAGGACCTCAGAGGTTACCTGAAAAAGCATATCTGTAAGCACATTCCCTGAAAAACTAGCTATAGGTGATTTTTTTTTTCTAGAGGATATGTTTTTTTAAAGGGTTGGGGGAGCATCTGTGTTCAGATAAATTTGGAAAATGCTGCATACAACTCCCACACTACAGTCACAGTTCACCTTAGTATATTAAAGGGCTGAGAATTCACGGTAAAGAAGCACTATGTATTTATGTAAAGCATCATTTCCCTAGTTTATTTCACCATAAAACCCCATTTTCTTTCTCATAATCTCTGTAGCATTTTCAGATCCTGTCAGCCTGTGGAAATTCAAGAGGAATGTTGATGTGACCCAACCTTGTCTTACTATAACTGAGAAGATCAACATCCAGAAAAGGACAAGTGACTCATCCAAGGGCACACTGCTGAGAGGGTCGGAAGTTGATTTAAAACTCAGCCTCCTCAAAATGATAGCAATGGAGACACATTAGTTGTTGATGGGGAGAGAGTGGGTGTGGCTACACAGAGGTCTCACCAGAGAGATCTGTTTGATGAGAGAACAGTTCTGCCTTTTACTTGAAGTGGTAGTAGTTACACAAATTTGCATGTGATAAAAACAACACAGAACTAGGCACACACGTTATACCCATGTCAGTTTTCCTGGCTTTGATACTTTACATAAGATGCAACCTTTGGAGGTCCAGACACAGTGGCTTACCCCTGTAATCCCAGCACTTTGGGAGGCTGAAGTAGGCAGACCACCTGAGGTCAGGAGTTCCAGACCAGCCTGGCCAACAGAGTGAGACTCCATCTTTACTAAAAATACAAAAAGTAGCCAGGAGTGGTGGCACACACCTGTAGTGCCAGCTACTCTAGAGGGTGAAGCAAGAGAATTGCTCAAACCCAGGAGGCGGCGGTTGCAGTGAGCTCAGATCACACCACTGCATTCTAGCCTCGGGGACAAGAGCGAAACTCCGTCTCGAAAAAAAAAAAGAGATGTAACCCTTGGAGGACAGTGCCTCACACCTGTAATCCCAGTGCTTTGGGAGGCTGAGGCAGGAGGATTGCTTGAGCCCAGGAGTTCGAGACCAGTCTGCGCAATATAGTGAGGCCCCCTCTCTAAAAAAATTAGCCAGGCATGGTGGCACATACCTATAGTCCCAGCTCATGGGCTGGGACTATGGGACTACTTGGGAGGCTGAGGTGGGAGGATCGCTGAAGCTCAGGAGTTCGAGGTTGCAGTGAACTATGATCATGCCACTGCACAGCAGCTTGGGCAACAGAGCAAGGACCTGTCTGGAAAAAAAAAATTTGAGATAAATTTGGCAAAGAAAATTGGGACCTCTTTGTACTATCTTTGCAACTTCCTGTGAATCTATAATGATTTCAAAATAAAAAGTATGAAAAATTGGTTTCCTGCCTCCAGGTTCCAGAGCTTTTAACACTGTCAAAGGTCATTAGATCAAGATTAGGTGTATGCTATGCTATTCATATGCTTCTAGTACCCAATAAAAAGCACAGTTTATGGGCTGGGTGCAGTGGCTCACGCCTGTAATCCCAGCACTTTGGGAGGTTGAGGCAGGCAGATTACCTGAGGCCAGGATTTTGAGACTAGCCTGGCCAACATGGTGAAACCCCATCTGTACTAAAAATACAAAAATTGGCTAGGCATGGTGGCACACACCTGTAGTCCCAGCTACTCGGGAGGCTGAGGCAGGAAGATCACTTGAGCCCAGGAGGTTGAGACTGCAGTGAGCGGTGATCACTTTGGAGGCTCAAGAAGACAATTTTGTGTTTTGACACAGCAATAGCAGAACTTTCATCAACAATTAGATTCAGAACAGGTTATGATGCACACATTTTTGCCACATGCCCAGCCGTCTGGCTTCTCTTGGAATTGTCTCCATTTGCCCCCACTCCCACCCTCATTCACATAATGACTGTGGAACTGGGGGCAGCCATTTCCTTTCCACACAATGTGATTCTGCTTCTCTGGCTACAGTTGACTGGTTCAGGGGTGGGCACTGATCCAATCTGGGCCAATCAGAGCCCTTCCCTGAGAATTTTCGATTTGGAACTCAGGGAATCTGTCCAAACCTAGATTGCTCAGGTAGTGAAAGTGTGAGATGGAGATGGGGTCACTGGTGGCCATGTTAGCCCCTTATGTGAAAAAACCTAGTTGAGTGAGAAGAAATGAAGCCAACATTCAAAGGAAAGTAAAGACAGGAGACAGAGAGAAAGTCCTGTTAACCTTGCGATGCCTGTTTCTGTTTGTTTCTGAAATCCAGTTGCCTTACTATGGCCTGGCTACTCTTCCCTTCCTTGGCAACCACAAGCTAACACATCCCTCATTTGGGGGGGTGTGTGTGTGTTGTTTTGTTTTGTTTTTTGTCTTCCTTTTCATTGTTTCAGACAGGGTCTTTCTCTGTCACCTAGGCTGGAGTGCAGTGGTGTGAACACAGCTCACTGCAGCCTCGACCTTCCAGGCTCAAGTGAACCTCCTGCCTCAGCCTCCCCAGTAGCTGGGATGACAGACACATGCCACCAAGCCTGGCTAATTTTTAAATTTTTTTGTAGAGATGAGGTTTCACTATGTTGCTGACTGGCCTAGAACTCCTGGGCTCAAGCAATCCTCCTTCCTCCCCCTCCCAAAGTGCTGGGATTACAGGTGTGAACCACAGCACCCAGCAACATATCTTATTTTGCTCAAGCTAGTTTGAGTTGTTTTATCGTCACTTGCAATCCAAAGAGCCTAAAGTAGCCTATAGACCAACTCCTTCACTTTACAGGTGAAGAAATGAATTCCAAGAAAGTCCATGACCTCCCTACGGCTGAGGTCAGTGGGTAGCTAGGCTAGAATTAAATCGCAAACATCCTGATGGGAACGCTCATTTGTTTTTGCACAGCTGCTGCTCCTGCCACGCCATGTGACATTTCCAAAGCCTGTCAAGATTTCCAAAGTCCTCAGTTGGAGAGAAATGCACCTGAACCTCCTCTTATCTACAAAACAAAGGGGAAAGGATAAAAATAGAAGACCCCCTGAAATATAACTGGAGATCTGGGACCTGGGGGATTGGTGCAGGAAGCTGAGAATGGAGAGAACAAAGTCAGATTTGTTAGAGGTGAAAACCGAAAGGACCCTACACTCTATTTGTGGCTGAGCTCTCACACAAGGAAGACAGGATCAAAGGAAGTCTTCATCTCTTTGCAAAACTCTCATGCAGGATTCAGATTAAACTGAGCCAACAAATATCCTCCTAACCAAGGCTAAAAAGAGATCAGAGACCTACTCCAGTGTTGGCTGCCTGTGAATCCCCAAAACTCCCAGCCTTCCGAGGTCACCCTTACCTTTAATATAAAGTCGGGTGGCTCAAAGGAGGATCCAGATGCTTTTCCTGCGTGGTTGCACAGTTTCTTGCCAGTCCCCTTGGCTCCTACAGCTGACATTCTCCTCCTATCCCCCGACCCCAGCCTAGACACAGCTGTTCTTCCTGCTCCGCCCACCCCCGACAAGCTCTGCTAATCAAGCTGCTGTGTGGACCTGACTTTTCCTGAAGTTTCAGGGTAACAGAGGGGCGTGATGGGCCCTGGCAGGTTTTCAGGAGTTTTAGTTCCTCCTGGGCCACGTAATATATGAGGCTGACAGAGTAAGCCTGTGTCAGACTGGTCCCTGCTAAACAAATGACTCAGCATCCTGGAAATGTGTAGCAAGATGGTGTCTGGAGCCAGCCAAGAACTTGTCCCCAGAACCCACAGTGTTTGTTAGTTCCCAGTGGCTTGCTACAGGCAGATTTTACAACTCCATGAGGCACTTATGCTGGGGTTTCAGGAAGAAGTGGGTGAGGGGCAAGTGGGTTGGTGAGCCTCACTTTGAGCTATCTAAGACTTGCCAGATCTTCATCCAGGACAGGCAGAAGCTTTTGCTGCCTGTCCCAGGAACCCTCCTGGGGGGCACTGAGAGAGCCACAATTGCTGACATCATCCAGCCCATTGGCCCCTAGTGTCCCCTGAGCCTCCCACAGTCAAATGGTATTTCGTTAGGGATCCTGGGGCAGAGGGCAGCTTCTAGGCGGCTTCAAACCCCATCCTCTGTAGAACCTGCCAAGAGGGTAACATCTCAAAACACATACGTGTTGTGTGCTGCTCATCCCTGACCCCGCTCGGGTATCCTCACCTGATGTTCCCTGGCTCTGCCTGTGGCTGGGGCTCCCTTCCTCTCCTTGTGTCCCCAAAACAACCGCAAGCAGCCTGCAGCCCACTCTGAAGAGCAGTTTCATGTTTTTTATCTAAGACTTTCCATTTTTAGGAGGTCTGGCCTTCCATGAACAAACACGTTTATCAAGGTGCTTTTTCTAACCCAAAGAGTAACTGGCTCTCTAAAAGCAATTCTGTTTGATTCCGGACCAACAAATGCAATTCACAAACCCTAGCAAAAGTTATTAAATTGTGAGAAATATTCCCCCATCTCCAAAACATGAACCTGATTCATACATATAATTACTGTAGTTCTCATACCCCACATTGGGACAATATGATCTGACAGTGACACAGAGGTCAGAACTATCCTAGAAAATCCAAGATGTACTGTCGCCAAATCTATTTTCCATATATGCACCACTCACATTGAAATGGATCCCTTCCTTGACTCTTTTACCTGGAAAGCATCAGAGCTCTTCAGTAGCTTCTCAGAGTTTCAGTTACAGGACAAGCCCTGGGGAGTCTTTAAAATTCTAGGAATAGGCCGGGCACCGTGGCTCATGCCTGTAATCCCAGCACTTTGGGAGGCTGAGGCGGGCGGATCCCCTGAGGTTGGGAGTTCAAGAGCAGCCTGACCAACGTGAAGAAACCCCGTCTCTACTAAAAATACAAAATTAGCTGGGTGTGGTGGCACATGCCTGTAATTCCAGCTACTAGGGAGGCTGAGGCAGGAGAATCGCTTGAACCTGGGAGGCAGAGGTTGTGGTGAGCCGAGATCACGCCATTGCACTCCAGCCTGGGCAACAAGAGCTAAACTCTGTCACAAATAAAGAAATAAAATAAAACAAAATAAAATCCTAGGAACAAGCCGTGAGAACTAGAGGGGTTTAATTTCAAGAATTTTTTTTTTTTGGCGAGGTCTTGCTTTGTTGCTCAGGCTGGAGTGCAGTGGTGCAATCACGGCTTACTGTAGCCTTGACCTCCTGGGCTGAAGAAATCCTCCCGCCTCAGCCTCCAATTAGCTAGAACTATAGGCACATGCCACCATTCCTGGCTAGTTTTCTGTTTGGTTTTTGTTTTTTGTAGAGACAGTGTCTTGCTCTGTTGCCCAGGGTGGTCCTGAACCCCTGGGCTCCATTTATCCTTCCTCCTCGGCCCCCTGAAGTGCTGGAATTACAGGCACGAGCCACCACACCCAGCTAATTGCAAGAATTCCTAGCAGCCCCTCTGACAGTTAGCTGCTCCAAACAGCTTCCTCAGGGACAGCCTGAGCCAGTGCCTCCTCCCAGGAGGTTGAACTCCTGGACACAAACCCAATGACCCACCACCGTTCCTTTTCACAGTGTCCCTCCTTTTTAGCTCCCATTTGGTTTCTGTTCCACCAGGCCCTCTACAAAGGATGCACAGGGCTCGTGGAGGACTCCAGCTCAACTTCACTGGGAGCTTTACTAAGATTTCAACATTTTACACCTTTGGCTGGGAGCGGTGGTTCACACCTATAATCCCAGCTACTAGGGAGGCTGAGGTGGGAGTATCACTTGCACCTGGGAGGTGGAGGTTGCAGTGAGCCGAGATTTTGGCAGTGCACTCCAGCCTGGGGGACAGAGCAAGACCCTGTCTCAAAAAAACAAAAATTTACGCCTTTGATGGAAAAGAGTCTTAAAGCTTAATTGCTGGGCTGGGCATGGTGGTTCATATCTATAATCCCAACACTTCGGGAGACCGAGGCGAGAGAATCACTTGAGGCCAGGAGTTTGAGACCGGCATGGAAACATAGCGAGACCCCCTATTCCTAGCTATTTGGGAGACTGAGTCAGGAGCAGCGATTGAGCGTTCCACTGCATTCCAGCCTGGTTGAGAGAGTGAGACTTAATTTCTTGAGGAAAAAAAAAAAAGTTGAATTCCTGTAGCCAGAACACACTATTTTCATAAACCTGCCTGCAGTTCTAGAGTGTGGCTCAAGGGCACAGTCTAAATGTCAGGTCCATGGGCCCCAATAGCTTCCTGGATAAAATTCAGGGAGCTATGAACTGAAGTGGAAAAAACATTACATCTTGATTTTCACAAACCTCTAACTGAAATTTATCATTTCCTTCAGTATGAGGGTAAGCAACAAGCCACAGCAATGTTAGGAGTGCCTGTGGATTTATCACATAGAAACCACAACTACTTTAAACAAGTGTTTATATTATTATTTATTAGAGATGAGGTTTTGCTCTGTCACTCAGGCTGGAGTATGGCGGTGTGATCATATAGCTCACTGCCGCCTCAAACTCCTGGGCTCAAGTGATCCTCCCACTTCAACCTCTTGAGTAGCTGGGATTATAGGTGCAAATCACTACACCCAGCAAAACCACAGATTTTTTTTTTGTCACCTTATAGTTGTTGCAAGTATCTTAACATATTATTCACATTCCAAACTCAGCTGGGTGCGGTGTCTCACACCTGTAATCGCAGCACTTTGAGAGGCCAAGACAGGCAGATTGGTTGAGGTCAGGAGTTAGATACCAGCCTGGCCAATATGGCGAAACCCAGTCTCTACTAAAAATACAAAAATTAGCTGGGTATGGTGGCGGGCACCTGTAACCCCAGCTACTCTTGAGGCTGAGGCATGAGAATCACTCGAGCCCAGGAGGTGGAGTTTGCAGTGAGCCAAGATTGTGCCACTGCACTCCAGCCTGGGAATAGAGCGAGACTGTCTCCAACATAAATAAATAAATAAATAAATAAATAAATAAATAAATAAATAAAATGTATTTAGGTATTATTCTGAGAAGGGGTTCATGGGTTTCACCAGCTTGCCAAAGGAGTCCAGGGCAAAATAAATAAATAAAAATTTTTTAAATTAAGTATTCTTGTAATCTGAGGAGAGGCTCCAGGCATAAGAATATTATGAGGAGGAAATCCACTTTTTTTTTTTTCCAAGAAAAGCAAAGCTGAATGAGTAAAAAAGAAGACACAATTACATACTGCCTACAAGAGACCCGCTCCACCTTTAAGGAGACACGTAGACCGAAAGTTAAGAGATAGAAAAGATATTCCACGCAAATGAAAGCCAAAAGAGGGCAGGAATAGCTATATTTATAACAGACGAAATAGATTTTAAGTCAAAAATGGTAAAAAGTGATAAGAAGGTCATTATATAATGATAAAAGAGTCAATTCATCAAGAGGCTATAAAATTGTAAATTATATGCACCCTACGTCAGATCACCTAGGTATATAAAGCAAATATTAATAGATCTTAAGGGAGGGATAGACTAATACAATAAAAGCAAGGGATTTAACACCTCACTTTCAGCAACAGACAGATGGTCCAGGCAGATAATCAATAAGAAAACATTAGACTGAAATTACACTTTAGACCAAACAGACCGAATAGACAAATACAGAACATTCCATCCGACAGCAGCAGAATGCACATTCTTCTCAAGAGCACATAGAACATTCTCCAGGATAGATCACACGTTAGGCACAAGACGTGTCTTAGCAAATTTAAGAGCAATATCATATCAAGTATCTTCTCAACCACAACGGTATGAAACTAGAAATCAATAACGAGAGAAATTTCAGGAAATTCACAAATATATGGAAATTATACAACGTGATGTTGAACCACCAATGGGTTAAAGAAGAAATGTAAAAATATCTTGAGACAAATGAAATGGACCCACAAGATACTAAAACTTATGGGATGCGGCAAAAGCAGTTCTAAGAGAGAAGTTTATAGCTATAAATGCCTGTATCACAAAAGAAGGAGGACCTCAAATAATCATCATAACATCACGCTTCAAGAAGCTAGAAAACTAGAAAATGGAAAACAGGCCAGGCACAGTGGCTCACGCCTGTAATCATGCCACTCTAGTCCAGCCCGGGTGACAGAGCACGAGATTCCCTCTCAAAAAAAAAGAAAAGAAAAAAGAGAAACAAACAGACGCAGAAGGAAGTAAATGATAAAGATCAGAGCAGAAATAAAGACTAGAAAAGATCAAGGAAGGCCTGGCACGGTGGCTCACGCCTGTAATCCCAGCACTTTGGGAGGCCGAGGCGGGTGGATAACGAGGTCACGAGTTCAAGACCAACCTGGCCAACATGGTGAAACCCCATCTCTACTGAAAATACAAAAATTAGCCGGATGTGGTGTGGTGGGTGCCTGTAATCCCAGCTACTCAGGAGGCTGAGGCAGGAGAATCTCTTGAACCCAGAAGGTGGAGGTTGCAGTGAGCCAAGATCGTGCCATTGCACTCCAACCTGGGCGACAAGAGCAAGACTCCGTCTCAAAAAAAAAAAAAAAGAAAAAGAAAAAGAAAAAAAAAGAAAAGAAAAGAAAAAAAAAATCAATGAAACTGAGTTGGTTTTGTTTTTTGTGACAGAATCTCAAATAAAAGAGTGCAGTGGTATAATTTCGGCTCACTGCAACCTCCACCTTCTGGGTTCAAGAGATTCTCCTGCCTCAGCCTCCCAAGTAGCTGGGATTACAGGCACCTCCCAAGTAGCTGGAATTACAGATTTTAGTAGAGACAAGGTGTCGCCATGTTGGCCAGGCTGGTCTCAAACTCCTGACCTCAAGTGATCTTCTCACCTTTGCCTCCCAAAGTGCTGGGATTACAGGTGTGAACCACCCCTCCTGGCCAAGTTGCGCGTTTGAAACAGTAAACAAAATGGACATATTCTAAGCTACACTAACTAAGGAAAGCAAAAGTGATTTGTCTGGGAGAGGCATTGGTGTATGCGACCAGATCTCTGCATTGTAATGCAGACGGCCCTGGAAGTCTAAGCACTCCTAAGGAGTTGTGAGGAGCCTGTCTTTCCATTTGCCTGCCACCTGTCCTGCTTGGGTCCATCACGTGTCTGTCAGTGGACTCACCTTATGCCTTCACATTCCCATGGCATGTCTGTCACTTAGTCTATGTGTGTCTACATGTGCCATCACATGTTCCCCTCAAAGTTCTGCTATGTTTCTGTCTAGTGCCTGCCACATGTCCCCCACATGTCAGCTGTATGTTCACATATGAATTCCACGTGTATTTCATTTATCCATGGGGTACTATTGCTGTCATAGGTCCTGCACGTTTTTGACATGCAACCGTCAAGTTAACTCATGTATCCGTTCATTCATTCATTCATTATTGAGTTCCCAGTATGTGGTGATCACTGTTTTAGGCTCTGTGGATACAATAGTGAATAAAACAGACAAAAATACTGTCTTTACAGAGCCTGTATTCAAGACAATAAATGTAATAACAATAACAACATAGTAGAGGCCAGTAATCCCACACTTTGGGAGGCTGAGGTAGGCAGATTGCTTGAGTTCAGGAGTTTGAGACCAGCCTGGGCAATGTGGCAAAACCCTGTCTCTACCAAAAATACAAAAAAAGTAACCGGGCGTGGTGGGGTGCGTCTGTGGTCCCAGCTACTTGGGGGGCTGAGGTGGGACGGTCACTTGAACCTGGGAGATGGAGGTTGCAGTGAGCCGAGATCATGTCACTGCACTCCAGCCTGGGCAACAGAGAGAGACTTCTGTCTCAAAACAAAACAAAACAATATAGTAAACATAGAAATAAATCAACAAGCATAATAAACAAATTATATAGTATGTTAGAAGGTGATGAGTGCTACGGAAAAAAAAACAGAGGAAAACAAGGGAGATCAGAGGTGCGGGACATATATTACAGTGCCCTTGTGAAAATGTAAAAGAGGGCCGGGCGCGGTGGCTCAAGCCTGTAATCCCAGCACTTTGGGAGGCCGAGATGGGCGGATCACGAGGTCAGGAGATCGAGACCATCCTGGCGAACACAGTGAAACCCCGTCTCTACTAAGAAATACAAAAAATAGCCGGGCGAGATGGCGGGCGCCTGTAGT
Organism: Theropithecus gelada; assembly: GCF_003255815.1. Taxonomy (NCBI): domain Eukaryota; kingdom Metazoa; phylum Chordata; class Mammalia; order Primates; family Cercopithecidae; genus Theropithecus; species Theropithecus gelada. The sequence continues at coordinate 23,425,958 of NC_037684.1, read as the reverse complement.
CCCAGCTACTCGGGAGGGTGAGGCCGGAGAATGGCGTGAACCCGGGAGGCGGAGCTTGCAGTGAGCTGAGATCCGGCCACTGCACTCCAGCCTGGGCTACAGAGCGAGACTCCGTCTCAAAAAAAAAAAAAAAAAAAAAAAAAAAGAAAATGTAAAAGAAACAAAAAGAGCAGCAGGCAGAGTGGATACAGTTGTAAACAGGAGTCCAGGGTAGTCCCCTTGAAAAGTTGTCTGAGAGTAGACTTGAAGGCAGTAGATGAAGTGAGCCTTGAAGATATGGAGGAAACGCATCTAGGCAGAGCAACAGCAGGAGTGGAAGCCTGAAGCAGCAGCTTGTCTGGTATTTTGGAAGAATGTGGAAGCCAGTGTGGCTGGAGTGGAGTAAATTGTAAGAAGTCAAACAGGGCCTGGCTCACACCTGTAATATCAGCACTTTGGAAGGCCGAGGTGGGTGGATTGCTTGAGCACAGGAGTTCAAGAGCAGCTTGGGCAACACAGTGAAACCTCAACTCTACAAACAGTAGAAAACTTAGCCAGTGTAGTGGCGTGCACCTGTAGTCCCAGCTACCCAGGAGGCTGAGGTGGGAAGATTGCTTGAACCTAAAAGGCAGAGGTTGCAGTGAGCCAAGATCACGCCACTGCACTCCAGCCTGGGCAACAGAGTGAGACCCTGTCCAAAAATAAGTAAATAAAAGAAGACAAACAGGATTTGAATCAGTTTAATCTTGGCCTCAATGAATTTCAAGCTTCCAGTTTTCCTCCACCTTTAATATGGGTTAGCATAAACCCATCTGTGGACAACTGTCCTGGAAACCATTGACCACCATGGTCTCAGGCCATTTTCAAATACTCTGAGTTTAATCTCAAGAAAAACAAAACCAAACCCATCTCAATGTAAATAGGAGCAGGGCAGCCGGGTCAGAAAATGAAAATTTTCTCCCAGGGGAGGGAGAAGGGTAGGGGAAAGAATTCAGGCTTTGAGTCCCAGCTCTGCCACTCAACAAGCTGAGTGAGCGTGGTCACTGTGCCAGCGTGGCTGAATCTGTTCCCAGCTATGGAAAATGGGGTGAGATCCCCACAGGGATGTGATCATAGAATGTAAAATAAACATTCAGCCCCCAGCCCAAGCCTGACTCTCAGGCCAGCTCAGTCCACAGCCACTGCCTCCCTTCTTGGGCCCGAATGCCCAATGTGCTTCCCCTTTGACCTTCATTGTCTTGAAACTATACATTTAGCACCTGAGGGTCAGCTCAGGTGGCAGGTAAAATCTTTGCATAGTTTCTGATGGTTTTTTTTGTTTTGTTTTTTGTTTTTTTGCTTTTTTTTTTTGAGACAGAGTCTCGCTCTGTCACCAGGCTGGAGTGCAGTGGCGCGATCTCAGTTCACTGCAACTTCCACACTTCCACCTCCTAGGTTCGAGTGATTCTCCTGCCTTAGCCTCCCGAGTAGCTGGGACTACAGGCAAGCTCCACCAAGCCCAGCTAATTCTTGTATTTTTAGTAGAGACAGGATTTCACCATGTTGGCCAGGATGGTCTCGATCTTTTGACCTCGTGATCCACCTCCCTCAGCCTCCCAAAGTGTTGAGATTACAGGCCGGAGCCACCGTGCCCGGCCTCTGATGTACTTTTTATCCTGAATTCTCCCATATAGCATAGGGCTTCAATTCTTGGGGGAAAAAAGCTGGAGTTCAAATTCTAAAGAAATAAGAATGTGAATCTGAATTGGCATAGTTCATCTTGTAACTGATTAAATGGACACTGGAAATGTTTACAAGGGCCCACCTGTCACCCCGAGTTCGTGGGTGGCCGCCCTCTGGGACTCCTTGTCTTCTGCTGCCATCGCCTGGAAGCAAGAGGGACTGCAGGGACACAGAGGGACAGAGGCCCACAAAGGTGGGAGCAGCATAGGCTCAGACCCCTGGGACAGCTAAGGCCACCCTGGGGAGGCCAGTGGCTCACCTCTCATGAAAAGGCAGGTGGAGTGACTTGAAAAGTTAGGTTTCCTGGCTGAGCGTGGTGGATCACGCCTGTAATCCCAGCACTTTGGGGGACTGACATGGGAGGATCGCTTAAGCCCCGTAGTTCGAGACCAGCCTGGGCAGCAAAGCAAGATCCCCATCTCCACTAAAAATTAGCCAGGCATAGTGGTGTGCGCCTTTGGTCTTAGCTACGTGAAAGGCTAAGGCAGGAGGATCGCTTGTGTCCAGGAGGTTGAGGGTGCAGAGCTGTGTTTAAGCCACTGCACTCTAGCCTGGGTGACATTGAGACCCTGCCTCAAAAAAAAAAAAAAAGAAAGAAATGCTGGTTTCCTGGCATATTAGTGGCCAAGAAGCCTCAATGACAAAGAGGGGAATTTTAATGACTACAGCTCTAGTCTCACCTCCTTCTACAAAAGAGAAAACTAAGACCCCTGCACTGCGGTGGAGTGCTTTTCCCAAGGCAGAGCTACACTGCTTCCTGAGGCAGGATGTGACTTAGGGACAAAGTCACATTCGAAGGTGGCCCTGAGGCCTGATCCAGGGTTGCTTTACAGTCCCGCTAACAGTGTTGTCCTTGGACCAGCAGCCTCAGGTCAGCTGGGAGCTTGTTAGAAATGCAGGATCACAGACCCCACCGGCAACGGACCCAGACTCTGCACTTTACCAGATCCCCCAGGAAATCCGGACGCCAGTCAAAGCCAGTGCCAGGGACTGGTTTAGAACACGCTGCCTCAACGTTTTTAGGAGGGCACATGAAGATGGTTTTATTTCCCCAAATAGAAATTATAGTATTGTTTGTTCCTTTTTTTTTTTTTTTCTTTTTTTGAGATGGAGCTCTGTTGCCCAGGCTGGAGTGCAGTGGTGCAATCTCTGCTCACTGCGACCTCCACCTCCCAGGTTCAAGGGATTCTCCTGCCTCAGCCTCCCAAGTAGCTGGGAATACAGGCACCTGCCACCACACCTGGCTAAATTTTCTTTTTTTTTTTTTCAGTAGAGACGAGGTTTCACTATGTTGGCCAGGCTGGTCTCAAACTCCTGACCTCAGGTGCTCTGCCCACCTCAGCCTCCCAAAGTGCTGGGATTACAGGCGTGAGCCACCGCCCTCGGCCAGCGTTGTTTTTTCTTGGTTATAATAGTTCTACACGCTCACTATAAAAAAAATTCAGACAACATAGGATAATTTCAAAAAGAAAGCAATAAATATTGTGTTGTGTAAATATCCTTCTGGACATTTTCTATACACACACACTTTTTTTTTTTTTTAAAGATGGAATCTCACTCTATTGCCCAGGCTGGAATGCAGTGGCGTGATCTTGGCTCACTGCAACTTCTGCCTCCTGGATTGAAGCAAGTCTCCTGCCTCACCCTCCCAAGTAGCTGGGATTACAGGCATGCACCACCACACCCAGCTAATTTTTGTATTTTTAGTAGAGACGGGGTTTCTCCATGTTGGCCAGGCCGGTCTCAAACTCCTGACTTCAGATGATCTGCCCACCTTGGCCTCCCAAAGTACTAGGATTATAGGCGCGAGCCACCGTGCCTGGCCCACAACATTTTTACAAAAATCAGATTATGTGTGTATCCTCTATACTGTCTTGTCGCCTTTTCTTTTCTTTTTCTCTTTCTTTCTTTTTTTTTTTTTTTTTTTTCCGAGACAGGGTCTTGCTCTGTTGCCCAGGCTGGAGTGCAGTGGCATGATCACAGCTCACTGCAGATTCAGCTTCCTGGTCTCAAGCTATCCTCCCATCTCAGGCTCCCAAGTAGTGGGGACTACCAGGAGATGTGTGTGTGTGTACATATATATTATATGTATATATCTGTGTATATATACACACACATAAATATATATACATATATATACATTGTATATATATGTATATATTTTTTTATTTTGTAGAGATGAGGGTCTCACTATGTTGCCTAGGTTAGTCTTGAACCCCTGGGCTCAAGTGATCCTCCCACCTTGACCTCCCAAAGTGATGGGATTTCTGGCATGAGCCATCACACCTGGCCAGCCTTGAATGTTATTTCTTTTTCTTTTTCTTTTTTTTTTTATTGAGACGGAGTCTCTGCTCTGTCGCTCAGGCTGGAGTGCAGTGGTGCAATCTCGTCTCATTGCAACCTGTGCTTCCTGGGTCAAGTGATTCTCCTGCCTCAGCCTCCTGAGTAGCTGGGATCACAGGTGCATGACAACACCGCTGGCTAATTTGTTGTTTGTTTGTTTTGTTGTTTTTTTTTTTTTGTATTTTTAGTAGAGACTCATGCAACTGCAGCTGCTTGGGTCACTCAGGAGCCCTTGGGACCATCACCCACCCCTTTTCCCTGCCTGGAATGCTCCTCTGCTCACCCACTCCACCCATCCCTCCACCCTCACCCAGTAATTCCCATCCGCGTTTAGGCTTGGCCTGAAATGTCAGCTCCTCGGGGGGGACTGGGAACACCGAGGCTGGATCCCCTTGGTATTCGCTCCTCTAGTGCCCTTTCTTTTCTCCTTTGGAGACATTTATCACAAATTCATGAAGTTTCCACTTGAATAAGAATTTGTTATGTCATTCTTGTCCATGAAAGCAGGGCGTGTGTGTCTCTGGGCTTAGGGACCCCTCTGTGCCTTGCACTTTGCACGGGGCCTGGCACATAGCAGATGCTCAGAACATGCTTGTGACAGGATGAAATGAAGGGGTGGATGTTGCGGGTCATCAGTGTGCACATGGCTAGGGTTTCTATTTGATCGTGTCAATCAAGCTCAGATTCAGAGCTGCTGGGGAACTGAAGGTCTCTTTGCGGGCACTGCCTCTCTGCAACACTGTTGCACAGAGGGATATTCTGATTAGAGCACCAGAAAAAGCTCACCCCAGGGTCTGGTACACAGAAAGCACTCTGCAGGCTGGGCGTGGTGGCTCACGCTTGTAATTCCACCACTTTGGGGGATTGAGGTGGGCAGATCACCTGAGGTCAGGAGTTGGAGACCAGCCTGGCCAACATGGTGAAATCTCCTCTCTACTTAAATACAAAAAATTAGCCAGGTGTGGTGGCATGCGCCTGTAGTCCTACCTGCTTTGGAGGCTGAGGCAGGAGAATTGCTTCAACCTGGGAGGCAGAAGTTGCAGTGAACCGAGATCACCACTGCACTCCAACCTGGGCAACAGAGCAAGACTGTCTCAAAAAACAAAAAAGAAGAAAGAAAGAGAGAAAGAGGCTGGGCGCGGTGGCTCAAGCCTGTAATCCCAGCACTTTGGGAGGCCGAGACGGGCGGATCACGAGGTCAGGAGATCGAGACCATCCTGGCTAACCCGGTGAAACCCTGTCTCTACTAAAAAAATACAAAAAACTAGCCGGGCGAGGTGGCGGGCGCCTGTAGTCCCAGCTACTCGGGAGGCTGAGGCAGGAGAATGGCGTAAACCCAGGAGGCGGAGCTTGCAGTGAGCTGAGATCCGGCCACTGCACTCCAGCCTGGGCGACAGAACGAGACTCCGTCTCAAAAAAAAAAAAAAAAAAAAAAAAAAAAAAAAA
>NC_037684.1:23281520-23420207 GCF_003255815.1 Theropithecus gelada | reverse complement strand
AAAGAGAGAAAGAAAAAAAAGAAGAAGAGAAAGAAAGAAAGAAAGAAAGAAAGAAAGAAAGAAAGAAAGAAAGAAAGAAAGAAAGAAAGAAAGAAAGAAAGAAGGAAGGAAGAAAGGAAAGAAAGAAAAAGAAGAAAGAAAGAAAGAAAGAAAGAAAGAAAGAAAGAAAGAAAGAAAGAAAGAAAGAAAGAAAGAAAGAAAGAAAGAAAGAAAGAAAAGAAAGAAAGAAGAGAAGAGGAGAGAGAGAAAGCAAGAACGCACTCTCTGGAATGGCAGCTCCTTGGTGGTGGTGAGGAGGTGGCATGGGTGTGCCCCTGCTTGCTCCAGCTTGTAACACCCTCAAGTTTCCATGTTTCTTTGCCTCTTTCCAGACAGGCCACACTGAACGGCACATAACAGCACATATTCCAAACACAAGCGGGGAGATGGTGCTGTAGGGTGACTTCATGGTTTACTAAACATGGACTGAGAACTACTAATGTGCCAGGTACTGTTCACAGAGATGGTGAAGACAGAAACTCTGTCACAGTCGCTCACAGTCTAGAAGCAAGGAGACCAGTCATTACAATGCAGTGGAATGCATGCCATGGTAGAGGTGAGTTCAATGCCGGGAGCGGGGGGACCACAGAGGCAGTGAGTGTCTCTATAATGAGCAGAGGCCACACCCTTCCAATGTTTTTTTGTTGTTGTTGTTTTGTTTTTTTTGAGACAGAGTCTTACTCTCTTACCCAGACTGCTGGAATGCAGTGGTGCGATCTCCGCTCACTGCAGCCTCCACCTCCTGAGTTCAAGGAATTCTCCTGCCTCAGCCTCTCGAGTAGCTGGGATTACAGGTGTGTGCCACCATGCTCAGCTAATTTTTATATTTTTAGCAGAAACAGGGTTTCACCATGTTGGCCAGGCTGGTCTCGAACTCCTGACCTTGGGTGATCTGCCCACCTTGGCCTCCTAAAGTGTTGGGATTACAGGCGTGAGCCACTGCGCCCAGCCAGCCCTCTCTTAAAATCCATCCATATATTCCCATATCTCTTCAAATAAAATAATTTTTATTATTTTATTTTATTTTTTATTTTTAGTAGAGACGGGATTTCTCCGTGTTGATCGATCTCCTGACCTCAGGTGATCTGCCCGCCTCAACTTCACAAAGTGCTGGGATTACAGGCGTGAGCCACCGCACACGGCATAAAATAATAATTTTTAAAAAGGTATCCAAGGTCGAGGATGGTCTGGCCTCTCCGGACACCCGCACCCTCACCTCCCAGCCTTGTCCTCTCTCGCTCTCTGTGTCCAGCCACATCATCATTCTCTCAGCCCCTCCCATGTGCCAAGCTCTGTCCCACCTGGAGGTCCTCACAGATACTGGTTCCTCTGGTTGGAACCCTTCCCATGAACACATTTTTGTGACTGGGCATGTGCATACACGAGGCTACTGAACAAACTGCTTTACTCGAGCCTTCAGTTCCGTTCCCAGTGCCCCGTGAAGGGTAGGCCTTGAATAAATATTTGCCGAGCAGACTATCTTTTATTCCTCACATTCATGGCAAACAGTTTCCCTAGATTGTGGCTTGCCCTTAAATTTGTTTTTTCTTTAACCTTCAGAAGTTTTACATTTTGATGTCGTCAAATCATCCAATCTCTCTTTTGGAGTTTCTCTGTTGCTTTGCACACAGAAAGTTTCAGAGGTTTCATAAGGGCTCATACCTGAGCAAAGGCCCAAGTCTGAGGGATTTGAATCAGAAGGAACAGGAAGCTGATAACCTTGGTGGAAGCTGACGGAGGGAGTTGTGTGGCAATACCAGATGCAACGGCGATAGGGGGTTAGCATGTCTTGAGTGGGCGTTCTTGGTCTAGCATTTTCCTCACGGTGCTCACTACCTCCTTAATGGGTCAGGAAAGTATTAACACCCTGGTACATGTTAAGGAAAAGCAGATCAGAGCCCACTGTTTGCTAGGCATTGTGTTAAGCACTGAGGAACTGACTTTTTTTTTTTTTTTTTTTTTTTTTTGAGACAGGGTCTTGCTCTGTCACCCAGGCTGGAGTGCAGTGGCCCAAACACAGCTCACTGTAGCCTCCGACTCCTGGGCTCAAGCAATCCTCCCACCTCAGCCTTCCAGGTAGCTAGAACTACAGGTGTGTGCCACCACACCTGGCTAATTTTTTTATTTTTTGCAGAGATGGAATCTTGCTATGTTGCCCATGCTGGGAACTGACTTTAAAAGTAAGAATTTAAGAATAGAGCAGTAGTTTATTATGTGCAGGCTGTGTGTGTGTGTGTGTGTGTGTGTGTATGAATGTGTCTGGCAGGGATTCCAGACAGACAGAAAAATATCTGTGAGGAGTCCAAGGTGGGATATAGTCAGATGGTCCTCATTAAATCCCAAAGGAGGCTGCACTTGCCAGCTCTCTCATTCAAAACTCGAAGTTTCGAGGCAAGACAAGGAGAGGACGTTATTGACCATGATGTGTAGCCATGTTCTTGAGGATCTCAGCCTAGCCCCAGTTGCCATAGAGGACAGGACCAGACTGCTTTTAGACTACAGCCACCGTGACTCTCCACACACTGCTGCAAGAGTTAAGGCAAAGCCATGATGAGTACGACACAGCAGTTGTCCCAGGTGAAGCCCTTGTCAACAGGCGTCCTGCGGCTTTGTGGCTGATTGTTCTAGCCTTGGCTCTGAGAAGGGGCAGTCGTTTGATGTTCAAAAATACCTGTAAGCAGCTGAGCTTAGTGGCTCCCGCCTGAAATCCCAGCACTTTGGGAGGCTGAAGCTGGCGGATCACTTGAGACCAGGAGTTTAAGACCAGCCCGGCCAGCATGGCGAAATCCTGTCTCTATCAAAAATGTAAAAATTAGCCCGGTATGGTAGTGCACTACTATAATCCCAGCTACTCGGGAGGCAGAGGCAGGAAGATCGCTTGAACTTGGGAGGCAAAGGTTTCAGTGAGCCGAGATTGCGCCACTGCACTCCAGCCTGGATGACAGAGTGAGACCCTGTCTCAAAACAACAAGAAAAAAGCCCTGTAACCCACAGCCATTTAGGGGTAGGGTGAGCATTTCACCTCATGGGGTAGATAAATCAACAGAAGTGCCGTTCAGGCCTCCCCAGTCCTTAGTCCAGCAAGGTACATTGGGAGAGGGTCTCTGACTGCCCGCTGGAGACGAGTGAGAATAAATGACATTATGACTCCCAATTGTGGGCATTTAAGCAGGAGCCAAGCCTTGTGCTAAACAAGCATTTTCCTTGTGTATAACCTTAGATGGTGGGTGTGGCTGTTTATTTTCATTTTTTACAACTTTTTTTAAATCTTTTTTTTTTTTTTTTTTTTTTGTGAGAGCCTTGCTTTGTAGCCCAGGCTGGAGTGCAGTGGAGCTATCTCGGCTCACTGCAACCTCCACCTCCTGGGTTCAGCAATTCTCCTGCCTCAGCCTCCTGAGTAGTTGAGACTACAGGTGCCCACTACCACACCTGGCTAATTTTTGTATTTTTATTAGAGATGGGGTTTCACCATATTGGTCAGGCTGGTCTCAAACTCCTGACCTTGTGATCTGCCCGCCTCAGCCTCCCAAGGTGCTGGGATTACAGGCATGAGCCACTGCGCCCAACCAATTTTTGTATTTTTAGTAGAGACAGGGTTTCACTATGTTGGCCAGGCTGGTCTTGAACTCCTGACCTCAGGTGATCCGCCTGCCTCGGTCTCCCAAAGTGTTGGGATTACAGGCATGAGCCGCCGCACCCAGTCTCCAAAAAATCATGTATTTTGAATCATAAGGCGTGACTCTTATCCCTACTTTACAGATAAGAATGGGATGCTTAGAGAGGTTTGCCCCAAGTCGCTTAGCTCTAACTGCAAAAGTCCAGGATTCAGACCCAGATTGCCTGCCTCTATGGCCGTGCGAGGAACTGCGATGCCCTGTGGTCTCCCAGATCGTGGTGGAGGAAGGAACATGTGTGAGGACCAGAAGTGGACACACACGAGGCAAGACTGGGAACTCAATGGCGGGTGTCTCTCCGGGAGGAACATGACTTCTGAGACTTTGGCTCAGAAAAGGAAGGGCTTCGTGGGGATGCTGGGATGCTGCTATGCAAGCATTTCTTATGAACATCTCCTCTGTCCTGTTGCAGGGCTGGAAGAGAATGATTTCAGTAGCATTAGGACTGTGTAGGCTGCAAATGAATGGCAGGAACTGGCTAGTCACGTACGGACAGAACTGGGGAAACACTGGAATGGTGGCTGTTAAGAAATATGGGGAGAAGGCTGATGTTACATGCTGTTATATATAATGTCACATGCTGTTATATGTGATGTTACATGCAGTTATATGCAACATTACATACAATGTTCCATGCTGATGTTACATAATGTTACATCATCTTACATGCACTGTTATAGGCTGATGTTACATAGTATTATGTGCACGGCTACATGCTGATGCTACATGATATTACATGTTGTTACATGAGAGGAAGCCTGTTGGGCTGTCTGCTGTGTGGCAACTGGCAGAGGGAGGCTGTCCCCAAGGAGTATACAGGGCAGGGTGCCCATCCAGGCTGCGAGAGGCACAGGCATCCAGCCCTCACAAAGAACGGAGAGGGGCCACCTCCCCTTGCAGCAGGCCCTGGGCTGCCTGCCTGGAGGAGGGGAACCCCGAAATGTGGGCTGGAGACAAGTGAGTGGGAAAGGAATGTGTTGAAGCAACTCAGGTAGCAATCTGGGAACAGAGGCGAGCAACACAGACTTATTCACTAAACTGTGAGACTCCAGGAAGCCTTTATGTGTCTCTGTGCCTGTGTGTTTATAAACTTCCTCCCTTCCAAGTTAAAATCAAGACTTGTTTGGCAAAGAATGTTGTCCTTGGGGAGGGAGACTGCCCAGAGGTGGAAAACGTGTAGATAAATTTGTTTCTCCGAGTTCTAGATATGGCTTATCTGTCCAAGGCTCTGGTATTTTTCCAGTTGAATTGTTAAAACTGTGAAAATGAACATAGTGAAAACTTTAGAAGACTCTTAGCGTATGAATCTGAAGAGTCTGTGTCCGTTAAAATTTGTGTACATGTAACTGATTTGAAGTGTGACAAAATTGGGGCTTCCATCATTTTTTCTGTGTGTTGAACGGTTTTCTTGTTTGTTTGTTTGTTTTGTTTTTGAGATGGAGTCTTGCTCCTGTCTCCCAAGCTGGAGTGCAGTGGCCCGATCTTGGCTCACTATAACCTCTGCCTCCTGGGTTCAAGCAATTCTCCTGCCTCAGCCTCCTGAATAGCTGGGATTATAGGTGCCCGCCACCACACCTGGCTAATTTTAGTATTTTTAGTAGAGAAAGGGTTTCACCATGTTGGCCAGCCTGGTAGAGACAGGGTTTCACCACGTTGGCCAGGCTGGTCTCAAACTCCTGACCCCAAGTGATCCGCCCTCCTCAGCCTCCCAAAGTGCTAGGATTACAGGCATGAGCCACTGCGCCTGGCCTGAATGGTTTTCTTTGCAGAAAATACAGTTGTAATCCCACACTATAATTTTTTATTGGATGAGACTAGAAATACGACCTTATATTATTAGCTTTGTTTTAATTCATTGGTAGACTCTTGAGAGTAGTTTTAGGCTGATGGAAACACTGAGTGGGAAGTACAGATAGTCCCTCGTACTTCTCTACCCCCTATGCCCACGGTTTCTCCTATATTAATATCTTACATTAGGATGGTGTATTTGTTACAACTGAGCCAATATTGATGCATTATTATTAATCAAAGCCTAACATTTACATGAGGGTTCACTCTTCACATTGTACATTCTATAGCTTTCGAAAATATATCATGACACGTATCCACCATTCTAGTATCATATAGAATAGTTTCACTGCCCTAAACATTCCCTGTGCCCCACCTGTTATTAATAGCTTTTTCAAGGGAAGATTTAGATTTCAGTGTTTTTCCCTTTCACTTTCTTTTAGAAAGTCGAAGTTCTGTTGCAACCTTCCCAGCCACATTTCTACCTTGGTCAGCACTGCTCTCCCACACACACATTCTAAGAAGCTGGTCAAAATGATTCCTCACTGACAACCTCCAAAGGGATGGCCAGGAGATGCTCAGCACCTCAATTTGACATGACAGGCCCTTTAGGAATTGAGATGTTTACATGACTGTCCCCTGACATTGTAATGGGAGGTCGCTTCCCATGGTCCCAGCTCAGGAGTCCTGGGTGGTTTTCATTCAGCTCATCCACATACAGGTAGCGCTCTCGGTCAGAAGCAACAGAAATCCAACTCAGGCTGGGCACGGTGGCTCATGCCTGTAATCCCAGCACTTTGGGAGGCTGAAGTGGGTGGATCACGAGGTCAGGAGTTCGAGACCAACATGGTGAAAATGGTGAACCCTGGCCAACATGGTGAAACCCTGTCTCTACTAAAAATACAAAAAATTAGCTGAGTGTGGTGGTGCATGCCTGTAATCCCAGCTACTCGGGAGGCTGAGGTGGGAAAACTGCTTGAATCCAGGAGGTGGAGGTTGCAGTGAGCAAGGATTGAGTCATTGCACTCCAGCCTGGGCAAGAGAGTGAGACTCCAAAAAAAAAAAAAAAAAAAGAAAGAAACCCAACTCAAACTAACTTAGTCAGCAGGAGAAATTTAAATAACATAACAAAGACACTACTCAGAACTGGCCCTGCAAAAGGTAAATTCTCCACGGCGTCTAATGGGGCTAGGTTAGCATCAATCCCCAAAGGACCCTTTGATTTTTTTTTTTTTTTTTTTTTTTTTTTGGGACAGTTTTTCCTTTTGTTCCCCCGGGAGGGCAATGGTGCAATCTAGGCTCACTGCAACCTCCACCTCCCGGGTTCAAGCCATTCTCTTGCCTCAGTCTCCCAAGTAGCTGGGATTACAGGCGCCCGCCACCACGCCCCGCTTTTTTTGTATTGCTAGTAGAAACGGGGTTTCACCACGTTGGCCAGGCTGATCTCGAGCTCCTGACCTCAGGTGATCCACCCGCCTCAGCCTCCCAAAGTGCTGGGATTACAGGCGTGAGCCACTGTGCCCAGCTTTTTTTTTTTTTTTTTTTAATATATAAATAAAATCTGGGTCTCACTCTCATTTTGTTGCCCAGGCTGGTCTCGAACTCCTGGGCTCCTGGCCTCAGGCCATCATGCTGCTTCTGTTCCCCAAAGTGCTGGGATTGGGTCTTTTTTTAATCTTGATGAGATGATAGAGATGACAATGCCTTTTATCTTTCTTGTTTGTTTTGAGACAGGTTCTTGCTCTGTCACCCAGGATGGAGTGCAATGGTGCCATCACGGCTCACTGCAACTTTAACTTCCTGGGCTCAGGCCATCCTTCCACCTCAGCCTCTGGAATAGCTGGGACCACAGGCATGTGCCACCATGCCCAGCTAATTTTTATATTTTTGGTAGAGATGGGGGGGGGTGTCTCACAATGTTGCCCAGGTTGGTCTTGAACTCGTGAGCTCAAGCAGTCCACCTGCCTCAGCCTCCAAGAGTGCTAGGATTTCAGGTGTGAGCCACTGCATCCGGTCCTTTTATTTGTTTTGTTGTGCCCGGGCCTTTAATCTCTTTCATTGTTTGAGGGGTTTGGTCTTAATCTAGGAGGGCTGCATATCTCCCCAGGTGCACAAATACAAAGTCAGGTTATTTCCTTCTCCTCTGGCCTTTTGTGCCTTTCCTTGTTAAAGATCCAGTTCATTTACCTCACCTTTGTGAAGTTGCCCAACTCGGGCAGTTGAGTTGACTTGTAGAGAGGGTGAGTTTGATCCCCCACACTTGCCACAGGGAGACAGTAACTGCCTCTCAATCCTGCCAGGCTAGTTCTTCCCCTCCATGGCTGGCAACCTGGGCAGGCCCCCTGACAACTCTGGCCATCTTTTCTCCAGTCCCTTCAGGTCACAGAACAGTATCAAGTTTGTCATTAAAAGGTCTCTTTCTGCAAAAGAGTGAAAACATCAGTTCCCCTTGCAGAGAGATGTAGGAGACCAGAATATGCCACCCCAAAGTATGCCCCTTTGGCACAAGGATTGTTTTGAGTTTAAGACAAATGAGATGAAGCAGATATAAGGAGGCCTCTGCTCTCCCGCTATTTGCCTAGAAGTAGGACATAAACTTACAAAGGCGCGCTCCCCCCCTCTACCAGGACGGACAAAGCTTGGCCACCAGAGACAGCTTTAGACCCTTATCAGCAACAGAAGAATCTCCATAACAAACCTTACGAGCTAGCCTCTATATACCATGTATTTGCCTTCTCACAATCTGCCACCCCTAGAGATTCCAAGTCCTTTCCCCCCTGGTCTTGTTATTTGTCTAAAAATGTATTGTGGCTGGGCGTGGTGGCTCACACCTGTAATCCCAGTACTTTGGGAGGCTGAGGTGGGTGGATCACTTGAGGTCAGGAGTTCAAGACCAGCCTGGCCAACACGGAAAACCTCGTCTCTACTAAAAATACAAAAATTAGCCGGGTGAGATGATGGATGCCTGTAGTCCCAGCTACTCTGAAGGCTGAGGTGCAAGAATTGCTTGAACCTGGGAGGCAGAGGCTGCAGTGAGCTGAGATCGCACCACAGCACTCCAGCCTGAGCAACAGAGTGAGACACCATCTCAAAACAATAATAATATTAAATAAAAATAAAAAATAAAATAAAATTTAAAATGTACTGTTCTTTGTTGAAGACGCTGTAAGCCCCTTCTGTGGGATTTACTCATTCCCCGGGCGTTTCCCATGTTTATCTAAGATATGCACGTTAATAACCTCCTGTTTTTTTTTTTTTTTTTCTCTTATTGATCTGTCTTTTGGTATAGGAGCCCCAGCTAATAAACCTAAGGTGAGTAGAAGGAAAAATTATTTTTTTCTTCCCCTACAAACTCTTCTGTCCAAGTTAGGACCCATGTCAGGGAGAAGCTGGTGCCTGGACAGAAGCAGGGCCATCAGTTTTGCTTGCTTTCTGCTCAGTGGTGGGACAGAAAATTGCCACCCCATACTCCTCCAAGCAAGGACTCATCCCAGCTCCAGGAGTTTGCCTCAGCTGCAAAGTGCTGCCTCACCCAAGAGCATGCCTTTTGTTTTGTGGGGGGCCCATGTACAATGACTGATGGAGGTGGGGGTTGAAGGGCTGGCCATTTAAGTTATTAAAATAATGATCTGGGAGGCTGTTAGGCTGGAACAGTTCCGGTGCCTTGGTTTTCTACGTAAGCAAACTGAAACGCAACTCAACATAAACTCAAGCTTAAGCAATCAGTAACAGCCAACTAACCTCAAATGAGAGTCTTTACCAATTAAAAAGCACTAACTAACTTCTAACTAGGGACTTCCTACTTTAACCAATAGAAAATGTTATTTGTCTTTGCTTTCATTAACATTTCTCTACTCTTCTGGGACTGTCCTGCTCAAGCAAACGGTTTGCTGTTCATTGCAGAACTTCCAGAACTTCCTTATCAGCTCTTCAATGGAAAGCATCAGACGTTACTTGTTATTTGTTATTTGTCTTATTTGTTAATTGTTATTAACAAATAACATTGTTATTTGTTATTTGTCTTATTTATCTTTCTGCAACCACATTATAAAAGTCTCCATTCTTGCCTGCTCTGGGGAGCACTGAACCACTTGTGGTCTGGTGCTGCCTAATTCATAAATTGTTGAATGGTCAAATAAACTCACTTAAAAAATTATTTTTTTTTGAGGTGGAGTCTCACTCTGTTGCCCAGGCTGGAGTGGCTGGAGTGCAGAGGTCTCAGCTCACTGAAACCTCTGCCTCCCAGGTTCAAGGGATTCTCCTGTCTAAGCTTCTCGAGTAGCTGGGATTACAGGTATGTGCCACCACGCCCAGCTAATTTTTTTGTATTTTTAATAGAAATGGGGTTTCACCATGTTGGCCAGGCTCGTCTCGAACTCCTGACCTCAGGTGACCTTAGGTGATCCATCCACTTGGCCTCCCAAAGTGCTGGGATTTCAGGTGTGAGCCACCGTGCCTGGCCTCATTAACATTTTAATATGCCAGAGTTTATCCTCTAATTAGGCTCCCTGCAAGTCACCACACCTCACCTTGCCCCTGCCCACACCTGCTCCATCCTCTTCCCTTACTCAGGTATTGTTTCCTAAGAAATAAGCCTCCTGCAGGCCAAACTCCACCTGTGCATCTGCTTCCAGAGAAGTCCACCTGTGAAGCCCTCCCAGCCTTTCACTCCTCTCCTTTTCTGTTAACAGAGGTTTCTGACTCATCCAGGGCTGAAGTTTAAGGACAGAGATGATAGAAAGAGGCAGGAAAGCTCTTACTTCACTGATGCTGTCATGCAGCCCCAGCCTCTGTGCCCTCTGGACTTGGGACATATTTGAAGTTGACCCTGTCGTTGGCACTTACAAGAGTTCTTCATGGGCTCAGCCCCCTTCCCATTGGGGGATTCTACCATCTTCGTGTCAGAAGTGGGCTCCCCAGACATTACCATCACGACCAGTGGATAAGACAAAGCTGAGCTTATTGCTTCCAGCAGAAGTGAAAGATAAGGTCGGGATGTACGGAGAACTGGAAGTTTGGTTTAAAGCGAGTCTGTGGGAGGAAGAGTTGGTTTGCTTCAGACAGGGCAGAGATCACAGTACAACAGTCCTGGATTGGTGGGAAAAGCAGGCTAGGATTTTGAACCACAACATTCAAAGAATCTTAGGGTTCAAACTGTTGATGCTTTCCACTGAAGAGCTGATAGGTCTTCCTGGAAGTTGCTGCAATGAACGGTTGAACCATTTGCTTGGGCAGGACAGTCCCAGCAGAGTAGAGAAATGCAAATGAAGACAGTGACATAAGCAGGTCATGTTACTCTAGACCGTGAGGTGTGATTTCCATTCTCAGTGCCCAGGACAAGTATGGGGAAGATGGTTTTGGTTCTGATTAATCATTGGTTCAGGAGACAGACACACCCCAGGCCATAGAATCACAGCACTGCTGGGATGCTTAGAAAAAAAGACTCCCTGCTGTTCTCAGTAGGATTTCAACTTGTAATATAGAGTCTGGTTGCTGCTGGCAGCCACTCTAAGGGGAGAGCCTGCCTGAGGGTGTGGTCAACACAGAAGAAAGAAACCAAGCAATGGGAAGAGAGGAACTGGTCCTGAGCGAATCATCTGAGCCCCTGTGTTCAGCACCACCTATGCTGGTCAGACACCTGAGCCAACACTCTGCTGCCTCCACCTAAGGCGGCTAGGGCCATTTTCTCCTAGCAGGTGTAAATGGGGAGTCCCCGTGCACTAACAATGGGCCAGTGCTCCTAATCCCAGTGCCCTACTGCGTGTTTGCCTGGACTAGCCTGAGGCAGAGAGGGAGGTTCCAGTGATATTAAAGTGACTGTTGGCATTGAAGAGTCCCATGAAGAGTCCCAGTGAATTACATTTTATGATGTTCTCTCCTGCAGCTCTGAACCAGATGAGAGATTGGCAAAGAAGCTAGGTAGATGACAACCAAAATGTCAGCTTTGGCTGGATGCAGTAGCTAACGTCTATATTCCTAGTGCTTTGGGAGGCTGAGGGCAGAAGGATCACTTGAGGTCAGGAGTTTGAGACCAGCCTGGGCAATATAGCAAGATCCCATCTCTATGAAAAATTTTTAAAGGTAGCTAGGCATGGTGGTGCACACCTATAGTCCCAGCTACTTGGGAGGCTGAAGTGGGAGATCTGCTTAAGCCCAGGAGTTTGAGGTTACAGTGAGCTACAGTCACGCCACTGCACTCCAGCCTGGGTGAGAGAGCAAGAGTCTCTCTCAAAAAAAAAAAAAAAAATTAATAAAGTCAGCTTTATTACTGTCATAGCTGGAAAAGAGCATGGCTTAGCTGAGCAACAACAACGGATTTCCTAACACTGTACCCCGGAACCAGGCTGTGCTGGGCAAATGGTCCTCTGTAGCCTGCTACGCTAAATGTGGGTTTCCCGTAGGCACCCAGCTCCCACACAGAAGGAAGGAGCTGGAAGGGCCTGCCTGGCTCCTCCGTGGAAACTCAGAAAGTTGAGAATCAGATGTCACACCTCCTGCCATGGGGAGGAATGAGGGAGAGGGCGGAGCAAGGCCAGGAGCTTAGTTTAACAAAGCTGCTTTCACAGGCAGCATGAAGCAAGATCTCAGGGGGTCTTCTGCCACCTCCCCCAAGAACCAATCAAAAGCCCAGGAAAGGATGAAATCTAAAGTCAAAGTGGTTTTGTGTTAACTCAGAGCTGCTCCACTTCAGCGCTGCTGACATTCAGGACCAGATACTTCTTTGCCATGGAGGGGCTGTCCTGTGCTTTGGAGGAATGGATTGAGCAGCATCCCTGGCCTCTACCCACTGGATACCCATAGCATTTCACCACCCCCACCCCCAGTCATGACCAGCAAAAATGTCCCCAGACATTGCCACATGTCCCATGGGGCTGACATCACACCTGGCTGAGAACTGCTGGCTCGGGTGATTAGAAAGACAGGGATGGGCCCCTCTCCCAGATGTCGCGGCTGCAGGAGTTAGGGGAATGCACCCCACCTGGAAAGGAAAGGACCAGAGGTGGAAAGAAGAGTGAGCTGTTTCTCCCGGAGATAGGTGTGGTGGCAGGGAGTTAGTGGCAATGCAGGAGTCTACCACTGGGTGGGCAAAGAGGAACACACATGGCAAATCCATGCTGAATAAATCTGACTCTGCAGGATGACTGAGAAGAGCTCCATGATGGAATAACGTGTATGGTGTGGGTGGCGTTTAGGGATACCAACAAGGGGCAGGGAAGCACCCTCAGACCAGCATTCATGGGGGGCTCTTGCCTCCACCCTGCCTGAGGGTAAGGGCAGGAGGTGGTCCCCAGGCTGTAGGAGAGAGCCTCCGGGCAGGAGCTGCGGCTCTTGGGAGAAGAATGCCACCACTGCTATGCCCAGCCTGTCTAGTCAAATCAATATCCCACCCTACTTCCGCCTACCCTCTGATCTCTTGGGGGTGCCTTTCAAAGACCAAACCCAACTGGAAGGTGGGAAATGGGCCCTGGAGGCAGATGAAGATTACTAAGCACACACACCATGAAGTACTTTGCAAAGTTAGAAGCAATGGGTTAGATGCACCCAGGGCCACGTGGACAGATCTCAGAAATATAGGAATGGGTGAAACAAACAAGCAACAGAATGAGATATATAAGCCGATAACATTTGTGAACATTTAAAATGTATGCATAGAAAAAATACAAAACATCAATACTCCCTTTACAAGAATACATGCAAATGAAAGTTACAGAATATGAGCCGATGGCCAGGCGCAGTGGCTCACATCTGTAATCCCAGCACTTCGGGAGGCTGAGGCAGGCAGATCACTTGAGCCCAGGAATTTGAGACCATCCTGGCCAACATGGCAAAACCCTGTCTGTACAAAAAATACAAAAATTAGCTGGCATTGGTGGCATATGCCTGTAGTCCCAGCTACATGGTAGGCTGAGGCCAGAGGATCACTTGAGCCTGGGAGGTAGAGATTGCAGGGGCTGTGATCATGCCACTGAACTCCAGCCTGGGCAACAGAGCAAGACCCTGCCTCAAAAACAAAAAAAGAACATATGCCTATGATGGGGGAGGGGCTGGAGACTGCGATAGGATATGTGGATAAAAGAGAATAATTACAAACAAGAGAGGGGACTTACATGGGCTAGTGATGAGAAAATGCCATGAACTAAGGCATATGATTAACTAACTCAAATGTCTGCACGTGAAGTTTAAAAACATCAGGGAAAGAAAAGGAAGGGAGGAAGGAAGAGGGAAGAGAGCCCACCAGCCCTGTCCAGCATGTCTCGGGGGAGAGGAGTGGGGGTGGGAGCCCCTCAGGGGCGCTCAGTCTCTGGTCTGGAGGGGTGCAATCCTAGATGGCGAAGGAGTTGCCTCAGGGGGCCTCTCAGAACCTCCTTTTCATTTTTATAAAAATGGGAGACACATCAAGGGATTGTACAAGGGCAAATGCCGTCCTCATTTCCCAAAATGATTCTAGAATTTTAAACCACCAATCTTGACACCTTTGATTTTGGAATGAATTCAAGTCCAAAGACCCGAATGGAGCCCCGACTTTGTATCCAGCCGGGTATGAATCATCCAACAGATGGTGGGTGCACATTTAGAAACCAGCCCGGTGAGCCCTCAGAGACAGGCTCCTGAGACAGCCCTGCCAAGCTAAGCTGATGTTCTCTTCTGACACCAGAGGATTTGTGGGTTCTGCTCTTTCTGGCTTCAGGGATTAGCTGTGACTCCGTAAATTCAAGTCATGGGAAATGGGGAGGTGGCAACTGTCAGAACAGGAAAGCAGGTGCTAGGAGCTAGCTCAGCCTGAGTCACATGTCCACACACTGGAGCAGAAGCCAAGTGGGCACTGTGATTGACAGCACCCTCACCAGGACTCCAGGGAGGTGGGTGCACTTTCTCCAAAAAAGGGGTGCTAATACCGGAAGAAGCCTGATGAGCACACAAAACCAATAACTATGACAGCCCTCTAGGATCCCCTTGGAAGTGGGGATGAGATATGGGGAAGGGGAGGAAGAATTTCATCTTTTCTTTTTTTTTGAGACAGGGTCTTGCTCTGTCTCCCAGGCTGGAATGCAGTGGTGCGACCTCCCAGGCTCAACTGACCCTCCCACCTCAGCCTCCTAAATCGCTGGGACTACAGGCACTCACCACCGCACCCGGCTAATTTTTTTTATTTTCGTAGAGATGGGGTCGTTCAGGCTGTCTTGAACTCCTGGACTCAAGTGATCTGCCCACCTTGGCCTCCCAAAGTGCTGGGATTGCAGGAGTGAGCCATAATGCCCGGCCCCTATTCTCACTTTGTAACAAAACAAGCATTTTTGGTTATTTTAATCAGCTATTGCCTTTTATACTGGATTTCTGTCACTCGCAATCAAAAGAATCCTGACTGTTATAGAAGCAATATGGGGGGAAAATCATTTTTGCATTTAATTTCAGTATCTATGTGCTTTGCCATAAATGTTTTTAAGAATTTTAAACTATTTTAGCCGGGCTCGGTGGCTCACGCCTGTAATCCCAGCACTTTGGGAGGCCAAGGCAGGGGGATCATTAAGTCAGGAGATTGAGACCATCCTGGCTAACACGGTGAAACCCTGTCTCTACTAAAAATACAAAAAAATTAGCCAGGCGTGGCGGCGTGCTCCTGTAGTCCCAGCTGCTGGGGAGGCTGAGGCAGGAGAATGGTGTAAACCCAGGAGGCGGAGCTTGCAGTGAGCCGAGATCACGCCACTGCACTCCAGCCTGGGTGACAGAGTAAGACTCTGTCTCAAAAAAAAAAAAAAAAAAATTAAACTATTTTAAGGTTTTTGTTTTTGTTTTTTTCAAAATGTTGGTGGTTAATTTTTAATTATGACATGCATTTTAAAGATATGCTTTCAGTGGTTTATCATATTTTCTCTTTCCCACGTACAACTTTTGAATTATTTATTGGCAAATGTAACTTGTTTAAAGTGTTATTTTCATGCTTTTGCAGGTGTACATTTAGAAATGAGCACGGTGAGCCTGCAGAGACAGGCTCCTAAGACAGCCCTGCCAAGTTAAGCCGATGTTCTTTTCTGAGACCAGGGCATTTGTGGGTTCCACTCTTTCTGGCTTTGGGGGGACAGTCTGACTACAGAAATATTGGTCACCTGAAGAATTTAGGTCCTTGCCACTCGGACAAGCATGACCGGCCCCAGTTCCCACAAAGAAACATCTGTCTTGCTTCATGTCATGGACTTGCTTTATAGTTTCATTTTAGTTTCAAGGACTTGTCTGAGCAAGTCTGTCTTTTCATGGATGGCTGAAAACGCTTTATGAAGATGTACACTTCACAAGAGTTAATAACAGAAAGCACTGTGTCAAAACCCAAGACATAAATATAATTAAAATCACATTGTATTTCCTGTTGGTTGCTGAAGCAGACATTAAGAAAGTCTTATCTTTAATAGTACATTTAGAATTCCCTGTCATAGAAAATTATCTTTAAATGATAGCTCAGAAAAGAAATACAAAAAGCTCTCATGCCATTTATTATTAATGTGATTTATGTTAAGTCTCTCAGTGGAATGCTGAAAATGTGCCAATAAATTAGTTCAAGAAATGATACAAAATTAAATATTAATGAAGCACTCAAACAAGCACCAATTATACTGCAATATAAGCTTGTAAATATTCCCATAAGTAATTTTCAGTCCATATTCAGGTAGCACTATGGAGCAAGAAAAGAACCATCATTAATTTATGCAGAAATCTTTTTTACTAATAAATTTTCCAAATCACAAATTTAATTTTAGTTTCTGATTTTTAAAAAGGCAATAAACTGTTATTTTGTACTTGGATTCATGGATATTCTTTTTTTTTTTTTTTATTTTGGAGATGGGGTCTCATTATGCTGCCCAGGATAGTCTTGAACTCCTGGGTTCAAGTAATCCTCCCACGTGGGCCTCCCAAAGTGCTGAGATTACAAGCATGAGCCACTGTGTCTGGCCTTTTTTTTTTTTCTTTTTTCTGAGACAGGATCTCACTCTGTTACCCAGGCTGGAGTGCAGGAGTACAATCATGGTTCACTGAAGCTTTGATCTCCTGGGCTCAAGTGATCCTTCCACGTCAGTCTCCTGAGTAGCGGGGACTACACGCATGCACCATTATGTCCAGCTGATTTTTTAAAATTTATAGTAGAGATGAGGTCTCGCTATGTTGCCCAGATTGGTCTTGAACTCCTGAGCTCAAGCAATCCTCCCTTGTCATCCTCCCAAAGTGTTGGGATAACAGGCCTGAGTCACCATGCCCAGCCCATGGAGAGTCTTTATGTTACAAGTGATAGAAAGCCCAATTCACATGGTTTAAACAAGGAGAATTTGCCTGCATGCTTTAGAGAAAAGTGCAAATAAAATGCCGCTTCAGGCAAGATTTTATCCAGCAGCAGAAATCCCAACTCACGTGGCTTAAACAAAGAGAACTTGCCTTCATGCTTACCTGAAACGTGTACTTGAAATGTGGCTTCAGGCAGGGTTTCCTCCTGTAGCTCACAGGATGTCACCAAGAACCTGGTGTCTTTATGCCCTTCCTCTCTGCCTTCTGCTGGGTCAACCCCTTCTTCAGGTCAGTGGCTCCTAGTGCACTACCTCTCTCTCTCCCCTTCAAAACCAGACCGCTTATTCCGCAGCTGTAGGGAGGATTGGCTGCTGATGGCTCACAGCTCTCGCAGCTGAGCCTCCAGGCATTGTTTCATGTTCATAAATGCCCAGGCTTTATTTATTCCCATCCAAAGACTATCCTCTGCCTAGCCCAAGCTTTATGTGGTCTGCCAATGATTGGTCAGGGCAGAAGTACAAAAGCATAGTCCTCCTGCCTAGATCTGAGACAACTCCGAAGGGCCACCTCAGGTTCAAACTTCCCTGTAGCATCGGTTGAGGCTCTGATGCAACTGCAACCCGGTTCCACTTCTCCCTCTGCTCAACCTGCTTCATTTACTCCCTTGCAAGTATTGTTTCTGAGACCATGGGCCAGTAAACCTCCAGCATGTAAATATCCATCACAAATCTGTTGGCAGGCAGGGACCCAGACATGAGGCAGCTGAGGCCAGGAGTAATTTTTAGGAAGCAGATTCTAAAATAGGTCTTTGGAGCTGGAAGGTAGAGCACTAATAGCCCCTGGCATTCTAGTGTGCTGCACTTGTTTAAACTTTCACTGGGGATGTACAGGAATGATGGGAAACTGATGGAAGGGAGGCACTGGTGGAAGCAAATTCCCAGGCATTTGAGAGGTTTGAGTGAACTGGTAATATAAGGACTGTGAAATCAGATGGCTCTGGGGCTAGCAATGCTTAAAGGAAGACAATGGAAGTTTGAGAGTACTTAATCATCAGTTTGAGACAAAGTGTGAAAGTCTCTTGGCAGCATATGGAGACTCTGTAGCTGGAGGGCAGAAAAAGCTAAGGATCATCCCCAGAATTCATTATAAGGGTAATGCAGCTTCAGAGAGGTCAGAGGGGTTGGATTCTCAATCAGAGCTCATCTGCTCTGTCAGGTCATACTCCCATAGAGAAGGATCAGAACTCAGAGACTTGGGATGGCACATCTGGGTCAATGCATTAAAAAAATCTTGAATCTCCAGATTCCACTGAACCCACTGGGCCTGCAGAAGCGGCCCCCTGCCCACTGTTAAGGGCTAAAGCTCCCCTCATGGTTGAAGAGGGTGCAGGGCCTCTGCTTTGCAAGATGATATGCACCTCCCTCCTGGCCACCAGACAAATAGCTATCAAGTCACAACAAAACCGGCCAGGGATGCGCCGGGCCTGCTGCTGAGGAATGAGACTGTACCCTGGAGGAGCTGCAGGAACTTGCCAGCGTGTGCTGGCAGGATTCAGGAGAGTAGAGATGTGACTGGATTCTGAGGATGAGGATCAAAACATAAAACTCGATGGGAAAGAATTTATTGAATAGGAGTGTGCTCCTGCGATGCAGGATTTTACCCCCTGGCAAAGACCCCAGAAGAAGGTGCTAGAATGGCTCTTGGAAGCCTGGAAACAGCACTGGCCCAAACTAAGTTAAGGAGAAAAATCCAAACAGCATGGCAGATGGCAGAAGGGATCAAATGGATCAAAGGAGAAGGCTTGCTTGACCGGATCAGCCTGTGTGGGGCCTGCAAATTCCCCAGCTGACTATGTTCCCTGGGAGAGCCCATAAAACACTCTTTTATCAAAGCAATAAAGGAGGTGCTGGTGGAGGAGGAACAGCAGCATTGAGAAGTCTATCGTTCACCACCCTGGGGTGGGGGGTGGGGGGTCGTGAAGGTGGGAGATGCTGTTATGGGGGCGGGGGGGGTGAAGGGGGGGGGGGCTGATAGTAATGGGGATAAGAGGAGCTCAAAATAATCAAGGCCAAGTGGCAGTGCTACAGGAAAGGGGTCCCGATCCAGACCCCGAGAGAGGATACTTGGACCTCACATAAGAAAGAATTCAGGACGAGTCCATAGAGTAAAGTGAAAGCAAGTTTATTAAGAAAGTAGAAGAATAAAAGAATGGTTACTCCACAGACAGAGCAGCCCCAAGGGTTGCTGGTTGCCCATTCGTATGGTTATTTCTTGATGAGATGCTAAACAGGGGGTGGATTATTCATGCCTCCCCTTTTTAGACCATATAGGGTAACTTCCTGACATAACCATGGCATTTGTAAACTATCATGGCACTGATGGAAGTGTAGCAGTGAGGACAACCAGAGGACACTTTCATCACCATCTTGGTTTTGGTGGGATTTAGCCGGCTTCTTTACTGCAAACTGTTTTATCAGCAAAGTCTTTATGACCTGTATCTTGTGCCGACCTCCTGTCTCATCCTGTGACTTAGAATGCCTAACTGAGAATGCAGCCCAGTGGGTCTCAGCGTCATTTTACCCAGCCCCTATTCAAGATGGAGTTGCTCTGGTTTCAACTCCTCTGATAGCAGCACTTATCTGTCAGAAGGTGGGCATGGTATACATATATTTTTTTGTTTTGTTTCGTTTTGTTTTTGGAGACCGAGTCTTGCTCTGTCACTCATGTTGGAGTGCAGTGGCACGATCTCGGCTCACTGCAACCTCTGCCTCCTGGGTTCAAGCAATTCTCCTGCTTCAGCCTCCCAAGTAGCTGGGACTACAGGTGCATGCCGCAACACCCGGCTAATTTTTGTATTTTCAGTAGAGATGGGTTTCACTATGTTGGCCAGGCTGGTCTTGAACTCCTGACCTCATGATCCACCTGCCTCAGCCTCCCAAAGTGCTGGGATTACAAGCGTGAGCCACCACGCCCAGCCTAAGATATATTTTTAATAGTAAAGATGGGGTTTCACCATGTTGCCCAGGCTGGTCTTGAACTCCTGCACTCAAGTGATCTGCCCGCCTTGGCCTCCCAAAGTGTTGGGATTACAAGTATGAGCTACCGTGCCAAGCCGGAAATGGTTAATAGAACATAATATTCCTAGTGGTAAGATAGATGGGCAGTCAAAGAGAGCTTATTTTATTTTATTTTATTTTATTGAGACAGAGTTTCGCTCTTGTTGCCCAGGCTGGAGTGCAGTGGTGCGATCTTGGCTCACCAAAACCTCCACCTCCTAGGTTCAAGCGATTCTCCTGCCTCAATCTCCCGAGCAGCTGAGATTACAGGCATGCACCACCACGCCCAGCTGATTTTGTATTTTTAGTAGAGATGGGGGCTTCTCCTCATTGGTCAGGCTGGTCTGGAACTCCTGACCTAAGGTGATCTGCCTGCCTCAGCCTCCCAAAGTATTGGGATTACAGGCATGAGCCACTGTGCCTGGCCCAAGAGCTTATTTTAAAACATCAACCACCCAATAAAAAGTCATGATCCTTTGTCCAGTTTCCAGCCTAAGTTAAGATCTAGAACCTACTGAATGAAGAAGGACGCTGCATCAGCTGGCACATGGACAGGATAAGGTTCCACCAGCCCTTCTACAGGGAGAACTTGAGTAATCAGACACTGGGGAAAGAATGCAGGTATTTTGAGAACAGTTGATCATAGAGTCCACATTGACATTGATACCAAGGAAACTCAAGCATCATCATGGTGCCTTGCTAGGGTGGTGGAATATGGGGTCAAGTAATAAGTATAGTTAGTCCCAGCCATGACCAGCTTCACAGTATGTCCATTAGGTCCACAGACCCTCCTGGTAGTCATTTTCCTGGTTTCTCTCTCTTTCTCTCTTTCTCTCTCTCTTTTTTTTAAGACAGAGTTTTGCTCTGTAGCCCAGGCTAGAGTGCAGAGGTGCGATCTCAGCTTACTGCAACCTCTGCCTTTCGGGTTCAAGCGATTCTCCTGCCTCAGCTACCAGAGTAACAGATTATAGGCAGGCGCCACCACGCCCGGCTAATTTTTGTACTTTTAGTAGAGATGCGGTTTCACCATGTTGCCCAGGCTGGTCTCAAACTCCTGGCCTCAAGTGATCCACCCACCTCAGGCTCCCAAACTGCTGGGATATAGGTGTGAGCCCACCGTGCCCGATCCTGGTCTCTTACTATATAGCTAGAATCAACATAACCAGTATTGCCAGAACTCTTCCAGTGGTTTCTTGGCCTGTGGTGTAAGAGCCATCATAGTGAGGCAGGTGAAATGGAAGCCTTTCAAACGGCCTCCTACCCCAGCCAACTGAAAACTGTATCACATCTTGGGGGATGGCAGAGATTAATGCCACCCTTACAGATGTAAAATGTGGCCTCCATAATTTCCTCCATTTAATTCCTCAGTCTGGCCCCTACAAAAACCAGAGAGATCCTGCAGGATGGCAGTAGGCTACCACAAGCTCAGGCAGGTGGTGGCCTCAGTGGCTGCTGCTGTGCTGGGCGTGATTTTGTCAAAGCAGATTCACGTTAACTCAGTGCATGGCGTGTAGCTACTGACCTGGCAAGCGCATTCTTTCCCATCTCTATAAAGGAGGATTAGGAACTGTTTCATACTGCCTGGGATGGTCAATAGTACAGTTGTCCCTTGATATTCACAGGGGATTGGTGTAGGACCCCCACCCCTCCACATACCAAAATCTGAGGATGCTCAAGTCCCTTATATATAATGGCATAGTATTTGTATGTAGCCTACATATAGCTTCCCATATACTTTAGACAGTCTCTAGATTACTTATAATACCTAATACAATGTAAATGCTACTTAAGTCGTTTTTTTTCCTTTGTTTTTCTTTTTTTTGAGATGGAGTGTCACCCTGTTGCCCAGGCTAGAGTGCAGTGGCATGATCTCGGCTCACTGCAACATCCACCTCCTGGGTTCGAGCAATTCTCCTGCCTCAGCCTCCCGAGCAGCTGGGACTACAAGTGTGCGCCACTGCACCCAGCTGATTTTTGTATTTTTATTTTGTATTTTGTATTTTGCCATTTTGGCCAGGCTGGTCTCAAATTCCTGACCTCAGGTGACCCACTTGGCTTGGCCTCCCAAAGTGCTGGGGTTACAGGTGTGAGCCACCGTACCCAGCCTGTAAGTAGTTTTTATACTGTATTTTTTATTTATATTATTTTTTGTTGTTGTATTGTGATTTTTTACTGTTTTTTTTTTTTTCTCTATTTTAAATCCATGACTGCGGAACCCATGGGTATGGAGGCCAACTGTACACATTTACAGTCCTGACCTTAGGCATGCGAACTCTCCCACTGTTTGTTATAACATAGTCCAAAGGGACCAGCATCTTCTGGGCTTTCTGTACCACATTACAAGTGCACAACTGTATTGATTACAGCATGTTAATCCAATCAAACGAGTAAAGAATGGCAAACACGTTAAAGCCCTGGTTAAAACATGCTCTGGATGGTGGGAGATAAACCCTACAAAGATTCAGGAAACCATCACATCGTGAAGTTCTTAGGAGTCCGGTGGAGATATTCCCTAGGAAGTCAAAGGAAAATTATTTCATCTTTTTTTTTTTGAGACGGAGTCTCTCTCTGTCGCCCAGGCTGGAGTGCAGTGGCACAATCTCGGCTCACTGCAACCTCCACCTCCTGGGTTCACGCCATTCTCCTGCCTCAGCCTCCCGAGTAGCTGGGACTACGGGCACCCGCCACCACACCTGTCTAATGTTTTGTATTTTTAGTAGAGACAGGGTTTCATCGTGTTAGCCAGGATGGTCTCCATCTCCTGACCTTGTTATCTGCCCGCCTCAGCCTCCCAAAGAAATTATTTCATCTTATAGCTCCCATTATTAAGAAGGAAGCTCAAGGCCTGTTAGGCCTCTTCAGGTACTGGTGGCACTTGGAATTCTGTTCCGATCTAATTACTGAGTGAAATGGAAGACTACCATCTTTAAGCAGAGCTTGAGGAGGAAAATGGTTTACAGCAAGTCCAGTCTGTAATATGAAGGAGCACAGGGAACTTTACCCCAAAATATGGCTCTCTGGTATGATGAGTATTTAAATTAAAGGCCATTAGGGATCAATAGATGCTAGAAGACACTTCTGCCATACATACATAAAGACCAGACAGACCCACCTAGGAGAACAATTATTTTCCTCCCCCCCCCCAATTTCTTAATCGTCTGAGAACTTCATGGTTTCCTGAGTCTTTGTAGGGTTTGTCTCCCACCCTCCAGAGCATGTTTTAACCAGGGCTTTAATGTGTTTGCCATTTTTTACTCATTTGATTGGATTAACATGATGTCATCAATACAGTAGTAGACTTGTAATGTTGTGCAAAGCCCAGAAGATGCTGGTCTCTTTTCTTAATCCTCTATTTCAAGCTTGTCCAACCCATGTCCCCCAGGCAGCATGCAGCCTAGGACAGCTTTGGATGTGGCCCAACACAAATTCATAAACTTTCTTAAAACATTATGAGATCTTGGCCAGGCATGCTGGCTCATACCTGTAATCCCAGCGCTTTGGGAGGCCCAGGCGGGCAGATCACCTGGGGTCAGGAATTCAAGACCAGCCTGGCCAACATGGGAAATCCTATCTTTACTGAAAATACAAAAATTAGACTGGTGTGGTGGCAAAAGCCTGTAATTCCAGCTACTTGGGAGGCTGAGGCAGGAGAATTGCTTGAATTCGGGAGGTGGAGGTTGCAGTGAGCCAAGATCATGCTGCAGCACTGTAGCCTGGGCAACAAAGCAAGACTGTCTCAAAAAAATTATGAGATCTGTCTGTGAATTTTTTTTTTTTTTTTTGAGATGGAGTCTCACTCTGTTGCCCAGGCTGGAGTGCAGTGGCGCGATCTTGGCTCACTGCAAGCTCCGCCTCCCGGGTTAATGCCATTCTCCTGCCTCAGCCTCCTGAGTAGCTGGGACTACAGGCGCCCGCCACCACGTCTGGCTATTTTTTGTATTTTTAGTAGAGACGGGGTTTCACTGTGTTAGCCAGGATGGTCTCGATCTCCTGACCTCGTGATCCAACTGCCTCGGCCTCCCGAAGTGCTGGGATTACAGGCGTGAGCCACCGCGCCCAGCCGATTTTTTTTTTCAGTTCATCAGCTACCGTTAGTGTTAGTGTATTTTATATGTGACCCAAGACAATTCTTCTTCCAATGTGGCCCAGGGGAGACAAAAGATTGGACACCCTGTCCAATTTATTTCAAAACACAGGCTGAAGTTCCCTTATCTGCCTAAAGTCTGGATCTACCAAAGAAGAAAACAATTACCTCCATTCCCTTCTCTGAGTTGGTATTAACTGAACCCATATCACAGGAAGTAAGACTAAAGCCTGTCAGCAAACCAGGACAGACTATTGTCAAAAACCATTGTCCCCTCTGTGGGCCCAGTGGACTTTGCCCCACACCATTGTATATTCTTCAACCCCACTGAATTCCCCTAAAAATCATTTACCATCCCCCTAAAATCACCCACACTTCCCCATCCCTCCTTTCCCTAAGAAGTAGGATATACAAGCATCTGTACCCCATTAGGATACGGGGCACGGTAGTAATGCATTATTTTCTCTTATTAATCTGCCTTATTGTGAGTTAATTTTTCAGCGAATCTTTGAGGGTGAGGGAGAAATTTTCCCTTTGTCCCTATAAGTACAAGCAGCTCTGCCATTTGGATCCTATGACTCAAAGTACTCTATGGTACTACGGATATCTGTGGGAGGAAAAGATTCTGTGTGAAGTTTACAGAAAGCACCAGTGGGAGAATCACAGCTTAGATCCCTAGGGTTCTGGAGCAAGGCTATACCATCCACAGTGGAGAATACCACGTCAGTTGAAAACCAGGTCCCAGGATGCTTCTGGGTCTTGGAAACAGAGCATCTGTATTAGTTAGGGTTCTCCAGAGAAACAGAACTGATAGGCTATATAGAGATATAGAAGAGGAGACTTCTATGGGAATTGGCTCATGCAATTAGGGAAGTTGAGAAGTCCGCAATGCTGTCTGCAAGCTGGAGAATTAGGAAAGCCAGTGCTATAACTGGCCTGAAAGTTACACCATTGGCTACTCTGCTTCTCAGGCCTTCAAACACAGTCAGAGTTACAATAGTGTAACTTCCAGTCCAAGGCCAAAGAAGTGAAAACCAGGGAGGCTGCTGGTATCAGTCCTGGAGTACAAAGGCGCAAGAACCAAGATCTTCAGTGTCCAAGGCCAAAGGAAGATGGATGTTCTAGCTCAAGAAAAGCGAGGTTGGGTGTGATGGCTTGTGCCTGTAATCCCAGCACGTCCAGGTGGGAGGACTGCTTGAGACCAGAAGCTGGAGACCAGTGTGAGCAACATTGTAAGACATGTTTTTAAAAACAAAAAACAAACAAAAAAAAACATGGCTGGGTGTGGTGGTGCAAACCTGTAATCCCAGCACTTTGGGAGGCCGAGACCAGTGGATTGCCTGATCTCAGGAGTTTAAGACCAGTCTGGGCAACATGGCGAAGCCTCCTCTCTACCAAAAAATACAAAAAAATTAGCCAGGCATGGTGGTGCAAGCCTGTGGTCTCAGCTACTTGGGAGACTGAGGTGGGAGAATTGCTTGAGCCTGGGATGTGGAGGTTGCAGTGAGCTGAGATCGTGCCACTGCACTCCAATTTGGGTGACAGAGTGACACCCTATGTCAAAAAAATTATATATATTATTAGATATAATTTTATGTATAACTGTTTAATATGTATTATTACATAGTTTCAGTACTCCCTCCAGGACTGGACACAAACAGGACCAGCAGACTCAAGTAAACTGCATGAGCAGATGACCACGCCCCTCTGTCATCCACCACTGTTGAATCCCTGCCTTCTCCTTCGATCACACCTATAGCTACCTTGGGGTAAAGGGTCAGGGGCCTAGAACCAGCTGATGGAGGACAAAAACCAACCAGGTTTGCTTCCTGGATGAGTTGGCTGGGAAGTAGGGGTGAAAGGCACAAATGGGTTTCTGCTGCTCTGTGGCTGTACTCAGGGCTGGCCCTGCAAGCACAGGCAGAGCTTCAGGTGGTATGTATGGTTGTCCAGTTTGTGTGCACAGAGAATGGCCAGTGGTGAGAAAGGCTGTGGACTCAGGGGTAGTGACAAGCGGCTTGGCTGTCCCTTGAGTTGCTCAGGGACCTAGAAGGAGACACATCAGATTAGGGAAAAGGATGTCTGGGGAAAGACACGTGGATGGGACCACGGGGGTGGCACAGAGCGTGAAGATTCGTATCACATGTTAATGTGATCAATGAAGACCACCCAGGGGCTGAAACGAAGCCAGTCCCACCCAGGCCAGAGAGAAATAAAGAAACAGTTTTGACAGAAGGGATAAAGTATTCTTGGAGGCGGAAACAGCAGATGTCCATTACAGTGACAAATTCTTTTTTGGAACAAGTAGCCAAGAAAAATTTCTCTAGATCCTTACTTCTAGATAGAGTCGATTGGTCCAGTCCCTCACCAAAAAGGTAATTAATCGGCCTCGGTGTGAACACTTTCAAAACAGGATCCTTATTACCTGTCGAGGCAATGTGCATCCCTTGAGGACATTCACCCTTGAGGCAGGCTGAGGTTTTCTCTCCTACCCTCCAGAGAGGTGCTCTTACCCTCCCCCATCTCAGGCTCACACCAAGCTAGGATATGGAAGAAGGTATTCGTTTGTTTTTTTTTTAATTTTAAATTTTTTTTTTTTTTTTTTTTTTGAGATAGAGTCTCCGTCTGTCACCCAGGCTGGAGTGCAGTGGCGCGATCTTGGCTCACTACAACCTTTGCCTCCCGGGTTCAAGCGATTCTCCCGCCTCAGCCTCCCAAGCAGCTGGGACTACAGGCACGCCACAACACCTGGCTAAGGTTTGTGTTTTCACTAGAAACGAGGTTTCACTATGTTGACCATGGTCTCCAACTCCTGGGCTCAGGTGATCCGCCCACCTTGGTCTCCCAAAGTGCTGGGATTACAGGCATGAGCCGCTGCACCTGGCTGAAAGAAGGTACTCTGATAAGATGAAGAAAAGTGACAGATGCTTTGTTAGCAGAACAATCTAGTGAAGTTATGCTGCAGGAAATGATACATTTTAGTAAGAGAATGTATGGTTTGGTAAATGTTTCACTCTTGAGTGGATGGGGGGCACTAAAACCGTCTCCCTAACACACAAACCATGTCCACTTTCACTGAAAGAAAAACCAGAAAGGATCATTTAGTGAGAGCCTGGAACAGGGATGCAAATGGAAAAAAGGCCCCGGGGACTGGGGTGGGAGTTGGGCGCGGGGTGTATCGGGGAGAGGAGAGAACAAGGAGAAGGAGAGGGGGATTTGCTGAGCTGGTCTCTATACCATGCTTGAGGCTCTGACTGTAGTTGATTGTCTAATGATGAGGCTTCCTCTTCCTGCCTTTATTTATTTATTTATTTATTTATTTATTTAAGACAGAGTCTTGTGCTGTCACCCAGGCTGGAGGACAGTGGTGTGATCTGGGCTCACTGCAACCTCTACCTCCTGGATTCAAGTGATTCTCCTGCCTCAGCTTTCGGAGCAGCTGGGACTACAGGCGTTCGCCACCACACCTGGGTAATTTTTGTCCTTTAAGTAGACAAGGGTTTCACCATGTTGTCCAGGCTGGTCTGGAACTCCTGACCTCAAGCGATCCACCCACCTCGGCCTCCCAATGTTCTGGGATTACAGGTGTAAGCCACCACACCGGGCCCGCCCTTTTAAATAGTAAGGGTTACACTTACTTGTAGCTTAAACCGGTGCTAATTGCTTCTTTTTCATTTTTATTTTTTTCTTGTTAGATTAAAACAGAAGAGATGATTTATTTGAATGGGAAATAAATAGAATAATAGACACTTTTATTGTCACCATGACCATATAGAAGGAAGATATATTTTTAAATAATACGAGTGGAGCCAGTTAAGAAGCAACCTTTCTTCTAGCAGATTTACTAATACCTGCCTCCCCCAAATTGTCTTCCCACGTTAGGCCCAAAACTCTATTTAGACTGGCTTTACATTCCATTTAGTCCTGAGGTAATGTCTCCAAAAGTGTACTGAATTTTGAATTTAGAGAAAATGATAACAGACATGGATGTCTTCATTTTTATTTATTTTTTTGGAGATGGAGTTTTATTCTTTGCCCCGGCTAGAGTGCAGTGGCATGAACGCAGCTCACTCTGCCTCAAACTCCTGGGCTCTAATTACTTCTGAGTATGATCCAGATGTCTCTTGGTGGAGCCACATTAAGAGGCAGGCCACAGACTCTGCAGTGAGCTGAGATCGCGCCACTGCACTCCGGCTTGGGCGACGGAGCAAGACTCCATCTCTAAAAAAAAAAAGAAAGGCAGGCCAGTGTGGCAGCCACCTGGGGCGAGCCCTGGGGATTAATCAGAAAGGTGCTGCCAGTGACCTCGGGTTTCCACCTGGGCTTCCTCACGTAAGGGGTAAGATGTAAATGATCCCTATCCCACCGGAGTGGGCAATGCCCTCTAGTAGAGATTTTAAAATACTGTTCGCTGGCCCCAGAGGGTTTCTGTGGAGTGTTTTCACAGAAAACGCGTACATCGCAAAGTGCGGCCGTGGGCCTGGCAGCAACTTCAACACAGCCGACGACTCTGATGTTCTTGCCTGAAGTCAGCAGCTGCAGTCAGCTGAAATTACAAAAGCAAATCACACCAGGGGATGCTGCTCACACCAGAAGCAGAGATTTATTTTGCTGCCTAATATTTAAACAGTTTAAAATCCTCACAATAAACTGTCTAGTTCAGAAAAGAGGATGTAACAAATGCATGCAATAAATCCCTCATTTTTAATGAAAAGGAATATATTTAGTTTTTATTAACAGAACATCTGTTTCTCTCCATCGCCACTTAATAAGTGTTTAAAGAATGTTGGTTTGAAGGGGCACCCGCATCTCCCAGTCCTCCAGCCCTGGCCTTAATAGCCTGTGAGTGCAAAGGAGGCCAAGTTATCACTGATGCTCAACCACAAAGTGCTTTGCAGCGCCCCAGGCACACAGCCGCCCCCTCCCCAGCATCTCTGCACCGGCCTCCCTGTGCCCAACAAGCCTCCCTGTCCAAGCCTCCTCCACAGTCAGCCGCTTCCCACATGCTCCCTCATAAGGGGCCCAGCACTGCCGTGGATTCTGGAACCATGCAGCACCCAGGCCTCTGCTGATGCCACGGACCAGCTAGTCCGTGCTGGGGACACCCAGAGCCCTTGGGCCTTGAAACAGCTTTCTGTAGAGATCTGGAGGTAGAGGAACAGAGGGACAGGGGCCCCGGGCAGCTCCATACCACCCACTGTCACTTGGACTTTGAGGAGCAGAGAGGTGTCCAGAGTGTCCCCACATCCTTCAGCTTCTGGCCTGACGCCTGTCTTCATGAGGATCCTCAACCTGTTCCCCAGGCTGGGCCACAAGACAGCCCCTCCATTCCCTCCCTTCTCCTCTCCCATTTCCTCTCTCCTTCCTGGATTTTTCTCTTTGCTGGTGTGTGGGTGTGTGTGCACACACACACACTTATGCATGCACACACACTACAGGCACGCCACCACACCCGGCTAATTTTTGTATTTTTAGTAGAGACGGGGTTTCACCATGTTGACCAGGCTGGTCTCGAACTCCTGGGCTCAAGTGATCTGCCCACATTGGCCTCCCAAGCCCATGAGGTCAGAAGTTTTTTGCCCATTTAATTCACTGTTATATCCTTAGTGCCTATGACAGTGCCTAGCACATAATAGATGCTCAGTAAGTTTTGTAGACCGATTGAACAAAAAGTGAATAGAAGAAATGCTCGTGCCTCCTCCTTCCACATAAAAGCCCAAGCCCCTCTATGTATCATTTCAGATAAACAGAACCCATGGGGTCCATACTCCATCAGCTCTGCAGTTTGGGTTCAGCTAGGAAACCTGCTATACGGGATACTGCTGTTATCAGCATGCCCTGGCCTCACCAGCTGGGGTCTGCCCAATGGGCACAAGTCCGAGGGCTCCAACTCCCATTCCACTCAACTCTAGGAAGCCCAGCCTTCCCCAGTACTCCTGGGACCCACTGGGCACTACTGACCTGTTCCCTCTGTTCCCTTGCATCACTCTTGTGCCCTGTGCCTCTGCTCCTACTGCCCACTTGGCTCTCTCCTCCTACTGCCCCCTCTGTCGCAACCCATCCCAGCCTCCTACAGTCCCACCCTCTTCCTCCCTGGCACTGGCTCAGACCCTTCCACAGTAGGAGGAGACGAGGTTCTAACTACTAAGGACTACTGTAAATTTGAGACTAGAGGAAGAAAACAGAAGATAGAAAAACGCATGTGACAGCCTCTCAATGAACCTGGGCTCATCCTCCAGGACCGCCGACATCTCCTTAACCACCACAGCCAGCTGTTATGGGCAGGGCGGCCGCCCTCAAGTATAGGATTTCTCCTTTGCCATCACTCTTCCCTCAAGTCCTACTGCTCCCCTCAGCCCCTCATGTGCAGCCCCTTGAGCCTTCCTTCTCTTTCAAGAGTGCACCAAACTCACTCCGCTGCAGGACCTGGGCTTGTTCTGGGATGCACACCCCCAGAACCTGGGCCTGGCCGGCTCCTGGTCGTGTCTTTCTGTCCTCCTGTTGCCACAGGGGAGCTTCTCTGAGCACACCATCTACAATGACCACCGAGCCCTTCTCCATCGTTTCAGCCTCTTTATGATCCTCACAGCGCCTGCCACTATCTGCATCTCTCTGACTCATTCATTTCTACTTATCTCCTTCTCTCTTTGGTAGACTATTCTGTCCTATATCCCAGATATTAGAATAGTGCCTGGCCCAGGCGCAGTGGCTCAGGCGTATAATCCCAGCACTTTGGGAGACTAAGATGGGAGGATCTCTTAAGGCCAGGAGTTCAAGACCACCCTGGTCAAAATAGTGAAACTCTGTCTCCACAAAGAAATGTTTTAATGAGCTGGGCCAGTGGCGTGTACCCGTAGTCCTAGCTACACAGGAGCTGAGGTAGGATTGCTCGAGCCCAGGAGTTTAAGACTGCAATGATCTATAATTGTTGTACTGCATTCCAGCCTGGGTGACAGAGACCTTGTCTCAAAAAAATTAATTGTTTTAAAAGAATAGTAACTGGTACATAGTAGGTGCTCAGTTCAAATCCACTGGGTGATGAAAGCTGAATATCCTCCCTACTTGGAGTCCTGGGCCAACAACAACCCAGTCCAGAGAGAGGAGAGGCTTTCCCTCCTCCTAGCTTTAGGTTCACCTCCCAGCTTCTGATAGTTCATGATGGGACCTAGCTCTTCCCAGCATGCCTAGTGGTGGAACTGCTGCCCCTCCTCAAGGGTGAATAGGGATGTGGCCCTGAGCCCCAGTCAACCTGGGCAGAACTCCCCAACATCAAGACGTTTCGTGGTGATGGTCATTCAGGGTTGAAGACCACTCTGTGGAGCGCATCAGCTGTCCAATCAAAGTCAATCCCTGGCCAATCCAGGCCAGTTTCTTTTCAGTGAGTCAAAGTGTAAACTGAGTCAGGCCTATGTGGGCTTCCTCAGAGCCCCAGCAATTCTGAGAAGCGAATAATTAGTGTGGAGGTCCAGTTCTGCACAGCATGACCCCTTTCCATGGGGGAACAGACCACTTACTTCATCACAGGATGACACTGGATGGTCAATGACTCAAGGGTACCCTCCAGGAAGGATGGGGGAAACTTGCTTCTCATCCATGTAACTCGTCCCCTCCTGGTGCTTTGCCCAGAATATGAATCAGCCTTGGTACAAGGTGAATTCAAGAGTCCACTGCAGTTGCTTACAGTTTTTTTTTTTTTTTTTTTTTTCCAGAGACAGGCTGTCGCTCTGTCACCCAGGCTGGAGTGCAGTGGCATGGTCATAGCTCACTGCAGCCTCAAACTCCTGGGTCGAAGCGATCCTCCTGTGGCAGCCTGAGAAGCTGGAACTATAGGTACCCACACCACGCCCAGCTAACTTTGTTTTCTTTTTTGGTAGATACAAGGTCTTGCTATGTTGCCCAGACTAGTCTCGAACTCTTGGCTTCAAGCAATCTTCCCACCTTTGCCTCCCAAAGTGTTGGGATTATAGGCATAAGCAACTGCGCTGGGCCTGCTTCCACTTTTCAAAAGGCAATGTTTCCAGATCTAGCCCTTGAGGTTTCCAAAGCCCCCCAGGCCCTGGGCATTCTGTTCTCAGAGTGCTTTCTCCTGCATTATCTCCTCTAATGCACAAACACCAGGGAGGCTTGATTAACTGGGAATGGCTTTAGTTGTTTTAGCCTCTCTCTGATAATTTTTAAAATGTTAAAAGCACAAAAGATGACTCTTGAAGTGTTTCACAATCAGAAATCAAAGTAGGGGGGAACCTTTTAGAATCAGAACAGACCAAGAGTGGAACACGTGCCTCACGTATGGGTAAGCGCGCTGGTGGGGAAGTAGGGAGCACACATACTGGGAATTGGGCACGTGTGGTCAGCCCTGCCTGGAGGAGCGAAGGGACCTTGAGCTGCACTCAAATGAGATTGTGCATGCCAGGTAACAGCTGGTGAGTGGTTCAGAGGTTATCTAGGTCTGTGCTCTGCCACCTGATGCTATTTTCATGCAGAAGTTTCTGTCTTCAGAGCCTTTGATCTCAGAATATTGTATCACAGTAACCAGGAAAAAAGGAGCCAAAAAGCGTGGAATGTAGAACATTAAGAATAGGAAGCTCCAATGTAGCCAACGTGGCAAACCCCCATCTCTACAAAAAATACAAACGTTAGCCAAGCGGGGTAGCACACACCTGTAACTCCAGCTACTTGGGAGGCTGAGGTGGGAGGATCGTCTCAGCCTGGGAGGTGGAGGTTGCAGTGAACTGAGATCGTGCCACTGCATTCCAGCCTGAGCGACGGAGCGAGACCTTGTCTCAAAAAACAAAACAAAACAAAACAAAAAACAAAAAAAAAGGAAGTAATTAAGTTTTCTCCTTTTCAAAGTTTCAAGTAGACATGATAATTGTGAATATGTAACGCTTGGCTGGGAGTGCCCGGCAGACAAGTGGCACAGACAGGCTCTCTGGATATTGTTCTTGGTCTCCCCTGATTCCTATCCCTGAATGGCCATCCAGAAATGGGGAATACTTGCAACAGAACTGAAAACTAGCCATCCACACCAAGGAAACTGGAGGAACTTTGACTGGGCTGTGACTATGGGGCCAAATGGAAGGCATCATTGAGAGAAAACAAGCTGTCACCCTGTGTGTTCAGGTCAAAGCAGAAAGGTCGGGCACAGGGGCTCATGCCTGTAATCCCAGCACTTTGGGAGGCCATGGTGGGCAGATCACCTGAGGTCAGGAGTTCGAGACCAGCCTGGCCAATATGGTGAAACTCCATCTCTACAAAAATACAAAAATTAGCCAGGCATGATGGCAGGTGCCTGTCATCCCAGCTATTCAGGAGGCTGAGGTGGGAGAATCACTTGAACCTGGGAGGCGGAGGTTGCAGTGAGCTGAGATTGCACCATCGCACTCCAGCCTGGGCGATAGAGTGAGATTTCGTCTCGAAACAAACAAACGAACAAAAACCAGGAGATGCCAGCTACCCCAGGGAGTCCCCCGCACTCAAGGGCAAGGACTAGAGGCCACGGTGGCTGGAGGGATGATGAGGCAAAGGCACACCCCAAGCTTCCTTCCACTCCATATCCCTGCAGTTTTCAGTCCGCCCCACGTGCACCGTGGGTGCACTTTTCTCTTTGAGAACGAGGCAAAGCAAAGCTCACAGGATCTGGGGAAAGATTCTGCAGCTTGAAAGATAAACATCCCTGAAGGTTTGGAGGAAGCTGCCTCTCTGTGGGGGAGCGGATTTATTACAGCCCAAGTTAAAAAAAAATCTGAATATTTAATTCGCATTCTCAATAAGATTCCATGGGGTGCTGGAAAAGATCTAGAAACTAGAAAAGATCCTAATAAAAAGGAGACATCTGAGAGCAGGAAGTGTAGCAAGGAGACAGAAACCACAATAGCCTGGTAGGAAACCATGATGGAGGCTGTAAATAGCAGACAAGACACGGAGAAAATAAAATTAACATGATCAAGGGCAAAATGATAAAAAGACGAAAAGAAAGAGGCAGGCGGTCAGACACGGTGGATATAACCTGGGAATAATCGGAATTCTGGAGAGAACAAAATGGACATAGGGAAAGCAGTATTCAAAGAAATGGGTGGAGAAAACTTTCCTGCTGTAAAGAAAGAACTCAGCTGGAAACTGAGAGCATGTTCTGACTTCCCAGCAAAGTTAATGAAAAGAGGGCCTCACTTAGACACACTATGATGGAATTCTCAAAGTTAAAAAAGTTAAGAAAATTGCCAGAACATACACACAGACACACAGACACACACTTGAAATTGAAATAGGAAACTGAAAGGGAAGAGAAATTTTACTTAACTTCTTCTCTTTTTTTTTTTTTTTGAGACAGGCTCTTGCTCTGTTGCCCAGGCTGGAATGCAAAGGTGCGATCTCGGCTCACTGCAACCTCTGCCTCCCAGGTTCAAGTGATTCTCGTGCCTCCCCAGTAGCTGGGATTACAGTGATGTGCCACAAGACGCAGCTAATTTTCGTATGTTTTTGTAGAGAAAAGAGTTTGCCATGTTGCCCAGGCTGGCCTCGGACTCCTGGCCTCAAGTGACCTACCTGTAAAGTGCTGGGATTACAGGCATGAGCCACCATGGCTGACCAGATATTTTACTTTTCTATCTTTTGTTCTGCTGGGTTTTTTTTTTCCATGTACAAATTTTTTTAATAGCTTTTCTTTTCTTTTTTTTTTTTAGTAGAGACATCCAGGCTGGTCTCAAAATCCTGAGCTCAAGCGATCCATCTGCCTTGGCCTCCCGAAGTGCTGGAATTATAGGTGTAAGTCACCGTGTCCCATCTCCATTCTATGTTTTTAAAAATGTAGCCATAATTCATTGAATTGAGTGGATTGTGACCTGTAATTTGAACTACACTGATCTAGAAAAACCTAAAGGAGAGGCCATGCTGTCATTAATGTATGAAGGCAACAAAAAGACCTCAGGTGTGGAAGTTATTTTAAAAAGAATCCCTCCTGAATACTCTTCTTGA
Organism: Theropithecus gelada; assembly: GCF_003255815.1. Lineage (NCBI taxonomy): Eukaryota > Metazoa > Chordata > Mammalia > Primates > Cercopithecidae > Theropithecus > Theropithecus gelada. The sequence continues at coordinate 23,385,321 of NC_037684.1, read as the reverse complement.
ATAAATCACGTGAAGATGTATGCCACGACAGTAGGGAAAAAAATCAGATGTAAATACTCAAGAATGAGAAAAAAAATCTAGCTTGAAGCACCTGCTTAGAGGTTTAGAGGAAGGAGAGTTTTCATGTCTTCTCAAGACTACAAATTGCTAGCACCTTTTTGCAATGGTCTGGCCATATCTTTTAAAAGTGTAATGTACATACCCATCTTACCCTTGGAAATCTATCATACAAAAATAAAGACACCAGGCCGGGCGCGGTGGCTCAAGCCTGTAATCCCATCACTTTGGGAGGCCAAGATGGGCGGATCATGAGGTCAGGAGATCGAGACCATCCTGGCTAACACGGTGAAACCACATCTCTACTAAAAAATACAAAAAAAAAAACTAGCCGGGCGAGGTGGTGGGCACCTATAATCCCAGCTACTCAGGAGGCTGAGGCAGGAGAATGGTGTAAACCCAGGAGGCGGAGCTTGCAGTGAGCTGAGATCCGGCCACTGCACTCCAGCCCGGGCGACAGAGCGAGACTCCGTCTCAAAAATAAATAAATAAATAAATAAAGACACCAGCATATCAGGTGATATGAACTAAGATGCTTCTTGAAGCCGTATGTGTAGGGGCAAAATAACTAGCAATGACCTCAATGCCCAATACAGGTGAATGGCTTAATAAATTATGGTGTATCTATACTAAAATAATAAACATCATGTAGCTATTATGTATTAACCTGGAGGGGTATCCATGATAAAATGGTGATTTATTTTAAAATGCAGTGTCGGGTAATTTCTGTATGATCTTACTTCTGTAAAACATGGAGTGGAAACCTACCAAAGGGTTGACGTCTGCATATATTTATATGAGCAGAGAGAAGAATATGGAAGCAACAAAGCAATCGGGCCAGACTGGTTAATTCTAAGTAGGGAGCAGAGGGGAAAGAAAGGGAGATCATTGGCTGTTTTGAAACAGTTTTGAATTAACTGTAGAAACTAATTTTCTACAAGGGAAATAAAAATTATAGTTCTATATGGACTGTGATAATTGAATATCTGTGAAGGCTAAAGCAACCCCACACTGGATGCTAAACCTCCATGATGACTTCCGATAAGCCCCAGTTCTGGGAATTCCTCTAAGCTTTCCAGTCTATCTATTGTTGCCTGTGTAAGAATAGGTACTTATCTCCCTTAGGTCAAAACAACTTTGATGTTGTCATACTTCAATTGTCCTTCACCTGCCTTCTGGATCACATATACTCCTTCCCTGTGGTAGATAAGCCCTGGGTCTTAGGGGGTAACATCTTGTCTCCCTGTTAGCCACTGCAGAAGACACAGACCTGGCTTCTGTTTCTAATTTCCTATTGTTTCTTTCTAAGAAACTGAATTTGTCAGCCTTTTTCTTCAGTCTTTCAGTTTCCTTGGCCTTTGGGGACAGGTTTGCACAGGCCTACCCACTGAGGAACAATGTCACATTAAAATTATCTGAAAAGTTGTGGGTAAACACAAGTAGAATTTTAAAAAGAATTATAGAGCTAGGCACAGTGGTGTACACCTGTAGTCCCAGCTACTTGGGTGACTGAAGAGGGAGAATCACTTGAGTCCAGGAGTTCAAGGCCAGCCTGGGCAATATAGTAAGAAGGCCCTTGTCTAAAAAAAAAAGAAAAAGAAAAAAATTTTTAAAAAAGAATTCTAATTCTTGCTTTCTAAATTATTGAAGAAGATTATAACAGATGAATATATAGCCCTAAAAGGAAAATTAACAGCAAAATGCATTTAAGGCCTAAAACTCAGGCCCAATATTAAATGCTGACTTTACACGCAGTGAAATTGGGAGGCTTTGACTGACCTAGCCACAAGTTCACCTCCTCACTCTGCTCCCTTGGATAAGGTCCCCCAGTCAAACAACCTCGCTTATCAAGGGGACCAGGAGCATTTCCTGCTTATTCCTGAGTAGTGGGTTTCAGTTTCCTGCCAGCCTGCAGCCTGCATAATTATCCACATGAGCCAGTCACATCCTCCTGCAGAAACTAGGATACATCTCATCCTCTTGATACTACAAAGCCTGCCTCCCACAGCCCGTAGTTGCTCACTGTCTCTGAGTGCAACCCCTGTGTGGCCTTGCATGGTGTGTGATATCCTGCCCTGGGCTATGAGTGTATGTGACTAATACACTGCTGTCAACCTCATCTGCCCAGAATCAAATGTCGTGTGTTTGGCCATCTCTGTAAACCTAGGATGGGAATCCCTCTCATCAATGGAATGAATAGCACAGAAAATATGAAGCAAAGCCATTAAATAAGTTGATAAAAGCAGTACTAACCCTGGTACTGCTGGAAGAAAAAAAGGAGAATAGAAGATTTTACCAATTCAGCAGAATATAGTAAAGGGAAAGAAAGTGGAGAAAGAAGGCAGTGAGCAGAAAATGTGGAATAATCATAATCAAAGAAAATCCAAATAATCCATTAATGGCACTAAATGTAAACTGATTAAAGAAACAGTAGGCCGGGCGCGGTGGCTCAAGCCTGTAATCCCAGCACTTTGGGAGGCCGAGACGGGCGGATCACGCGGTCAGGAGATCGAGACCATCCTGGCTGGCACGGTGAAACCCCGTCTCTACTAAAAAATACAAAAAACTAGCCGGGCGAGGTGGCGGGCGCCTGTAGTCCCAGCTACTCGGGAGGCTGAGGCAGGAGAATGGCGTGAACCCGGGAGGCGGAGCTTGCAGTGAGCTGAGATCCGGCCACTGCACTCCAGCCTGGGTGGCAGAGCGAGACTCCGTCTCAAAAAAAAAAAATAAAAATAAAAAAATAAAAAAATAAAAAAATAAAGAAACAGTAAAACATAGAGTATCAGATTAAGTTTAAAAAATCAAAATCCTCCTTTATGTTACTAATATTTTCCTTGAATTCTGAAATAATTTCAGCTATCATAGCTTCAATATTATTTCCTTCCCATTTTCCTTATTTAATTACTCTGCAAATCCTATTATACATAGTTTGAGTCTCTCAATCTATTCTCCTACTCTTCAAACTGTTCTTACTTTTAATCAAAGTACCTATTTGCGCTGCATTCACTGTCGGTTCTTTAGAGCTATCTTCCAATTTACTAATTTTATCTTCAACTATATCCAGTCTAAAGTTCACCCCATCTTTTGGGATATTTTTATTGCTTTACTACATTTTTATTTCTGAGATGTATAATTATTTATATTTCATATGTATATGTTCATTTCATTTTCATCTACATTTGTTTCCTAATTTCTTGTTTGTCAGATGATTTCATCATTTATTTCTTTGAGCATCCTTATTTTCAAGTCTGTCATATGAGTCCAAGAGATTAATTTCATGTGGAGAAAATTCATATACCAGTTGTTGAATTGCTTGGCTATCTTTTTTGGCATTCCATTTCTTCATGTCCTTTGAAATTTGGGTTTACAGGCTCATTGTAGCCGAGAATTTTTGGTTTTGCTTTGTGCTTTTTACTCTCTCCTTTTTTGTCTGGTGGGTTTAGTTTCGTCATGGTGTCCACTGTGCCCTAGTCCGGTAATAGTTTTGTGATGGTGGTTGGGAACTCATGCTCTTCACTGATATTGGGAGATGTGCAGACCCAGAATTAGAGGATGGCTTGACCTAAGTCTTTGTTGTGAGACTGTTTTTGTTCTGCATCATTCCTAGGTCCACGGTTTGGGCTATAGCTCCTGAAATCTGGTCAGCTGCACTTTTTTATTTTTATTTATTTATTTTTTTTAAAGTCTCCTTCCACAAGCAGAGTAGCCTCACTCCAGTCTGTGGCTGCTGCCAGAGTCTGGTTCCATCCCCCATTCCCTGTGCAACATTTTAGCTCCCATTACCCCATAGGCCCTTGGCTTTGGTCCCACTCACCACTTTGCTTTCCAGTTTGTTCTCTTTCTGATACACTTAATGTTTATCCTGTTTTTAAGCCTGTATATATCTTATCAATGCCTTTAAAAACTTTATCTCTCATTGTTATGAATTTGGAGAATAGAGAGTGGGTCAAAGTATCAACTTTCCAACCTTCCTCTCATTATTTTATTTATTAATTTTTTTTTAAACAGAATCTCACTCTGTTGCCCAGGCTGGACTGCAGCAGCATGATCTTGGCTCACTGCAACCTCCACTGCCCAGGTTCGATTCTCCTACCTCAGCCTCCTGAGTAGCTGGGATTACAGGCAAGTGCCACCATGCCCGGCTAATTTTTGAATTTTTAGTAGAGATGGGGTTTCACCATGTTGGCCAGGCTGGTCTCGAACGCCTGACCTCAAATGATCCACCCCCACTTGGCCTCCCAAAGTGCTGGGATTACAGGTGTGAGCCACCGCGCCTGGCCTCATTAATGTTTCAGTCACTTGGAATGGAGTGGAGACAGAGTTTCTACTTCTCACTGTGGAAATATACTAGCCAATAGAATCTGGGGGTGAAAGAGCTGAGCACTGAGACTGCAACCCTGGGAGTCCAAGTAATGGGCACTTTGTCTAGACTCAGCAAGCAGGTCAAGGATGTGGATCAGAGGAGGAGTGAAAGCCCATATGGGCAACTTCTAATTATGGACCAGCTTCCTATAGTGACCCCATGTAGCAGTAAGATGATTTACAGGAGCAGAATGTTCCATCACCAGTGCTCTTCAGCTTGGGTGTGGAAGCTCAGTTCATATCCCCGTGTGAATTACACGTGCCCACCACAGGCTTTTTGGACAATTAGAGGACCAAAGAGGAAGCAAATATTGCATATGGGCTCTCAGCTGGCTAAACAGAAAAATGAGAGAAATGTGGACCTTTCATTTTTGGAACACTTCATACTGTTGACATACAATACAAATAAAGTAACTGCAAAAGAAAAATAAGAGAGATGCAGTGGAGTGTTTACATTTTTGTCTAGAATAACATTCATAATGACAATGTTGATTCTGTTAAATAAAAATTATAGGAGGCCATTGTTTTGGACTGAGCTCTTGCACTAGGCTCCAACAGACCAGACTAAAAATCAAAATGGATTCACTCATGCTGGGGTTCCAAATTGATATTTTGTCCTTTAATACTTCTGTTTTTTCCCCTATTGGTTATTGGTCCATTCAGAATTTTGTGCTTTTTTTTTGGGCAGGAGATCGGGGGGATGGTCAAAAGTCAAAATTATAACAAACATAGTTTAAAGATCTTAATTGGCTTTATTTGTGATTCTAGAATCAGGCAACACATCATCCATAAAATAGAAAAGTGTTCCAGGGAGTCCAGCAGAGGAGGTTGGGCTTACAGAGGGAGAAGGGCTGAAAAAAGCAGATGCAATGAGCAAAGAGCATCTTCATTAATTTTCTTTTTTTTTTTTTTTTTGAGACGGAGTCTCACGCTGTCGCCCAGGCTGGAGTGCAGTGGCACCATCTCGGCTCACTGCAAGCTCTGCCTCCTGGGTTCACGCCATTCTCCTGCCTCAGCCTCCTGAGTAGCTGGGACTACAGGCGCCCGCCACCGCGCCCGGCTAATTTTTTGTATTTTTAGTAGAGACAGGGTTTCACTGTGGTCTCGATCTCCTGACCTTGTGATCCGCCCGCCTCGGCCTCCCAAAGTGCTGGGATTACAGGCGTGAGCCACCGCGCCCGGCCATTAATTTTCAAAGTTACTTTTTTGTGGTAAGGCAGGAACACAGAGACAGAACAATAGAAAATAACTGATGAGTGAACATGAGGTTACTTCAGGCTACCTTTGTGCTGTAAGGATTAAAGCAGAAGGAACTTATGCCAATTAAAATTTTAAACTGGCCTGTTTGGGAAATTGGTCATTATTTCTCTCTCTTGATTTCTCACAAGGTCAGATAGTGACTCCATTTTGATTTTTAGTCTGGTCTGTTGGGGTCTAGCACAGGAAATTAGCCATATATCTCCACTGTTTTTTTTTTTTTTTTTTTAGACAGGGTCTCCTTTTGTTGCCCAGGCTGGAGTGCAGTGGCACAATCATAGCTCACTACAGCCTCAACCTTCCGGGCTCAAGTGATCCTACTGCCTCAGCCTCCCTAGTAGCTAGGACTATAGGCATGCACCACCATGCCCGGCTAATTTTTTTTTATTTTCATAGAGACAGGGTCTCACTATGTTGCCCAGGCTAGTCTCAAACTCCTAGGCTCAAGCGAGCCTCCTGCCTCAGTTTCCCAAAGTGCTGGGATTGCAGGTGAGAGTCACCATGCCTGGCCCTCCTATAATTTTTATTTAACAGAAGTTACCAAAGAATTAGCTCTCTAAAGGGCTGCTGTTAGATGCTTTTGCTAGCAAGACTTTTCAAATGCTTAAGGAATAGCAGTGTTTATTGTTACATAAATTAGTTCAAAAACAGAATTTAAAAAATGCTCCTCAACTTATGTTATAGACTGGAATAACTGATTCCCAAATCTACCAAAGCTTTAACAATGAGAAAAGAAAACCACACACTAGGGGTGTCTACAAGAGCCAGAAAATAACATAAATGGGTGCAGCTGATTGGGTATGAAATGAACGGAAAAGGTGGGAGCTGCAGGCACTGGTAAGTGTGCACCCCTTCTTCAGGAATTCAAACTCAAATGCTTCAAAATTCTGTGCTGGTCAAATAAACGAGTCCTACAAGTCACCTCGGATTTTGCAGCCTCTGGTATATCTCCATTACAAACACAGATGTAACGATTCTTAGGCCGGGCGTGGTGACTCAAGCCTGTAATAGCAGCACTTTGGGAGGTTGAGGTGGATCCCTTGAGCCCAGGAGTTCAAGACCAGCCTGTGCAACATAGTGAGACCCTGTCTCTACAAAAATTTTCTTAAAAATTAGCTGGGTATGGTGGCGCACCTGTGGTCTCAGCTTCTCAGGAAGCTGAGGCAGGAGGATCACTTGAGTCCAGGAGTTCAAGGTCACAGTGAGCTATAATCATGCCACTGTACTCCAGCCCAAGTGACACAGTGAGACCCTGTCTCAAAATAAATAAATAGATAAATAAATAAATAAGTAAATAAAGCCAGGTGCAGTGGCTCACAACTGTAATCCCAGCACTTTGAGAGGCCAAGGTGGGTGGATCATGAGGTCAGGAGATTGAGACCATCCTGGCTAACATGGTGAATCCCCATCTCTACTAAAAATTAAAAAATTAGCTGGGTGTGGTGGCACGTACCTGTAGTCCCAGCTACTCGGGAGGCTGAGGCAGAAGAATCACTTGAACCCGGGAGGCAGAGGTTGCAGTGAGCCAAGATCGTGCCACTGCACTCCAGCCTGGCAACAGAGCGAGATTCCATCTCAAATAAATAAATAAATAAATAAATAAATAAAATATTAGTAAATCCAATTGAACTTATACTACAACTTAAAGAAAAAAAAAACAGCTACTAAAACCAAGTAACGTTCATTCTAGGGATGCAAAAATGTTTTAATATGTGGAAATTATTTTTTAAATACTTCATAATCTCAATACGTCATGCTAGAAAAACCCATATGATCCTTTCACTAGGTGTTAGAACTTTCTGACAAGCAGGGACCCAGGCATCCAGAGCTGGCGTGGGTGTGGGCTGGCAGAGGTTACCTGCAAAGGTAGCATCCAAAGGGAAAGCCAGGATCAGGGCTAGCAGACAGCCTAGTAAACTGTCAATCAGAAGGAAGTGAATGGATAAGCAGGAAGCAGATAAAGGCCACGGGACAGAGCCCGAGGAGACGCTTAGAGGCACAGCCTGGAGGTTTTCCTGCAGGGACCTCCATGCCTGCTGGTGTTGGACCAAATTCAGACTCTAGCTGCTGCAAGTGCATTTGAAAACATTCAGCATACATGCCTTATAAAATAGCTCTAAAAGTGAAGACTATAAGAATCATTTCTTCACATGAGAAAGAATATATCATGCAGGCAACCCAATTACAACTAAAGACTGCTTTCCTATTCTGCTTTTCGGAAAACCATTTTATCTTTTCAAGACTTTTTACAGTAAAAGAAAAAAGCACAATGGAACCTATCAGAGAACCCGAAGAGGAGACAGAAGGGAACAATGATTCTTGCATTTTATATGGTCAAATCAAAGCCAGTCTATGCATGCTATACCTCAATAACAAATTTGGGGTTTTATTTTTATTTATTTTTTAGAGACATCTTGCCATGTTGCCCAGGTTGGTCTCAAATTCCTGGGCTCAAGCGATCCTCCTATCTCAGCCTCCTGAGTAGCTGAGAATTACAGGCACCACAATAACCAGATAACAAATTTGTTAAAAAACAAAACAGGCTGGGCGCGGTGGCTCAAGCCTGTAATCCCAGCACTTTGGGAGGCCGAGACGGGCGGATCACGAGGTCAGGAGATCGAGACCATCCTGGCTAACACGGTGAAACCCCATCTCTACTAAAAAATACAAAAAACTAGCCGGGCGAAGTGGCGGGCGCCTGTGGTCCCAGCTACTCGGGAGGCTGAGGCAGGAGAATGGTGTAAACCCGGGAGGCGGAGCTTGCAGTGAGCTGAGATCCGGCCACTGCACTCCAGCCTGGGCGAAAGAGCCAGACTCAGTCTCAAACAAAACAAAACAAAACAAAACAAAACAAAAAAACAGTGGGCTGGGCGCGGTGGCTCACGCCTGTAATCCCAGCACTTTGGGAGGCTGAGACGGGTAGATCACAAAGTCAGGAGTTTGAGACCAGCCTGGCCAACATGGTGAAACCCTGTTTCTACTAAAACAAAAATAAGCCGGGCATGGTAGCAGGCACCTACAACCCCAGCTACTCAGGAGGCCAAGGCAGGAGAATTGCTTAAATCCAGGAGGCAGAGGTTGCAGTGAGCCGAGATTGTGCCACTGCACTCCAGTCTGGGTGGCAGAGTAAGACTCAAAAAAAAAAAAAAAAAAATCAGTGAAGGCGGGCCAGGCCCAGTGGCTCATGCCTGTAATCCCAGCACTTTGGGAAGCCAAGATGGCAGGATCTCTCGAGCCCAGAAGCTTGAGACCAGCCTGGGCAACATAGGGAGACCCCATCTCTACAAAAAATAAATGAAAAAAAAATCACGAGGCAGTCCCAGCTACTCAAGAGGTTGAGGTGGGCAGATTGCTGGAGCCAGGGAGGTCAAGGTTGCAGTGAGCCGTAATTGTGTCACTGCACTCCAGCCTGGGCAACAGAGTGAGATCCACACAAAACAAAACAAAAAAATAATAAAGGCCAAGTGCAGTGGCTCACACTTGTAATCTCAGCACTTTGGGAGGCCTAGGTGGGAGGACTGCTTGAGGTCAGGAGTTTGAGACCAGCCTGGGCAACACAGGGAGACTCTGTCTCTACAAAAATAACAAAAATAGTGTGGTGGCATGCGCCTGTAGTACCAGCTACTCAGGAGGCTGAGACAGGAGGATCACCTGAGCCCAGGAGTTCGAGGCTGCAATGAGCCCCATTGTGCCACTGTACTCCAGCCTTGGTGACACAGAAGGACCCTGCCTTAAAAATAATAATAATAAATAAAAAGTCTGAGTAGGTACTGATAGAATGACTGGTAATAAATGTTAAATAAGGACTCCCTACCCCCATTGCATATCATATACAAAAACAAATTCCAGCTGGATTAAAAACTTAAATGTTAAGAATGGAAAATAAAATTTATAGGAGAGAATACCCGAGACTATACACATCACAGAGAACTGAAGAGATTTACTAAACCCAAATGAGAAGCCATGAAAGAGAGGAGGAACATATTTGATTACAAAAAAGTTCAAAATTTTAGAATGGTCTTAAACACTCAAAGTGCAGTGAGTTGAGGGAAATTTTGAATAGATAAAAACTCTAACAATTGATAAGACAAATAATATAACAGCAATAGATTAATTTGTGGAGAATGTGAAGAGGCATTTCCAGGTGAGCAAATCCAGTCAATAAACCAATTAACAGACACTGCCCAGTAGAGAACTGCAAACTAAAAAATAATAAGGCCACTCCTCATCTATCAGATTAGCAAACATCAAAAACAGAATAACACCTGCTGCTGGAAGAGATGCAGGAAAACAAAACCCTTAAATACTATTGCTGGAAACTTGAATTCTCTTTGGGAAGCAATCTGACAATATCAAAATTAAAGATTCCCTTTTCCTCATTCCCGGGAAACTCTGCCATAGAAATAAAAGCATCAGTGCAGGCCAGGCACAGTGGCTCACGCCTGTAATCCCAGTACTTTGGATCACAAGGTCAGGAGATCGAGACCGTCCTGGCTAACACAGTGAAACCCCATCTCTACTAAAAATACAAAAAATTAGCCGGGCGTGGTGGCAGGCGCCTGTAGTCCCAGCCACTCGGGAAGCTGAGGCAGGAGATGGCGTGAACCTGGGAAGTGGAGTTTGCAGTGAGCCAAGATCGCGCCACTGCACTCCAGTCTGGGCAACAGAGCAAAAAACTCTGTCTCAGGAAAAAAAAAAAAAAAAAAAAACCAGCATCAGTGCATAGGGATAAGCATGGAAGCATGTTTATTAACAGCTATGTGGCAGTGGCAAAATCCCAGAAACCAAGTGAGTGTCTATTCAAGAAGGGAGTGGAATATTACGCAGCCATGAAAAAGAATGAGTGAGACCCATCCCATCCAATTTAGAGGAATTTCTGTTATGTATTTACAGTTAAGGGAGAAAAGCAAGCAGCAGAGAAATGTATGGAATATGATTCAACTTTTAAAATATAACACCCTCAAAATTTAAATATAATGACTCCTTCCAAAAATTTAAAAAATAAACCTGTGTGTGTGTGAATTGTTAGGGAGAAGTGTGGAAGGAAGGAAGTTGGGAAGAAACCAAGTGAGCCATGCCAGGCTGTTAACATAGAGGAGGAAGAGAGAGAAATACTTAAAAATAAGTTTCTGTATTTAAAAACCATGTGTGTGATGTGACCCCATCCATGCAAAATTATGTACACATAAAGAAATAGGTGAAAGCGCCAGGCGCGGTGGCTTACGCCTGTAATCCCAGTACTTTGGGAGGCCACGACGGGTAGGTCACGAGGTCAGGAGTTTGAGACCAGCCTGGCCAATGTGGTGAAATACATCTCTACTAAAAACACAAAAATTAGCCAGGTGTCATGGCACGTGCCTGTAATCCCAGCTACTCTGGAGGCTGAGGCAGGAGAATCGCTTGAACCTGAGAGACAGAGGTTGCAGTAAGCTGAGATTGTGCCACTGCACTCCATCCTGGGCGACAGAGCGAGACTCCATCTCAAAAAAAAAAAACCCAAAACAAAACAAAAAGAGAAATGGGGGAAAGGATAGCCACCAAAATGTTAATGATGATTATCTTAAGGGGTGGGACTGTAGGTGACTTTTACTTTTTTTCTTTTTTTTTTTTTTTTTTTTTGAGACGGAGTCTTGCTCTGTCGCCCAGGCTGGGGTGCAATGGCCGGATCTCAGCTCACTGCAAGCTCCACCTCCTGGGTTTACGCCATTCTCCTACCTCAGCCTCCTGAGTAGCTGGGGCTACGGGCGCCCGCCACCTCGCCCGGCTAGTTTTTTGTATTTTTTAGTAGAGATGGGGTTTCACCGTGTTAGCCAGGATGGTCTCGATCTCCTGACCTCGTGATCCACCCGTCTCGGCCTCCGAAAGTGCTGGGATTACAGGCTTGAGCCACCGTGCCCGGCCACTTTTTTTCTTATTTGTTTAGTGTTTACATGTTATATAATGGGTATTTGTTACTTATATAATCAGTGAAAAATAAAGCTATTTTCATTGTTGTGGGGGGAATTATTGGCAGGTAGAAGTCCCTAGAGGATCTGATTTAACAAGCACACAAGATCAATATTTAATTAACATATCAATTGCTGGCACGTCAACTGATGTTTTCCAAAATCTTTGAAGTGCAGGCTCTCTTAAGTAGCCAAACTGTCGTTGGAAACATTGTTTACAATTCTCCCATTTAACAAACGCGGAGGAACAGAATGATTACAAATGCTAAAGCACATAAGACGATTAAAGGAGGTTTATTTATGTACCATCAAATGCTTGTGTACCCTGTACACATCAGTTTAGAATTCTCTCATCAACCCAACCTTCTGGCAACTTCCAAACCCCTCCATCATTGCCTTCTAACTTTTCAAACTTTTTTTTTCTTTTTTGTAAGGCACTTCTCTTTCCAGACCTCTCTGTAGTGGTTCCTAAAGTCTTCCCTTTAAACCTTCTAACTCGTGTTTGCTATTTTTATGACTTCCTCCTCCCAGTGCCTGGCTTCCCCAGCTGGGGATTCACCTTGCTTTGGTGGTCACTCTTTTGCTCTTCTCGCCTTCCCTCTCTCCATGGGCCTGCCAGGCTCAGGGGAGGCCACAGGTGCTTAGACTTTGTCCAAAGTGGTGCTCATTGAACACGCTGGGTTCTCAAACAAATGTTAGGGCCAGCTGGTTAGACGGGAAGCTGGGCCTCGCCTGCTTGCTCTCTGCAACATTTCTTGAGCATTGCTGGGTGTCCAAAGCAGGGTGAGATCCCAGAGCAGTCACGACAGGATGTGTGATTGGTGCTCACTGCACAGTGCTGGGGACGCACAGGGAGGATGCCACTGATGGCGTAGGGGGTGGCGGTGGGGGTGGGGGGAAAGTTGCTAAGACTTGGCAGAGGGAGCAGCACGTGTCCAGGTCTACTGGTTCTCCAAGTTTGGTCCTAGAGCAAAGGCATCAGCATCACCTGGGAACTTGCTGAAAATTCTACTGTTTAGGCCCCACTACTGACCTACCAAAGCAGACACTCTGGGGGAGGGAGGAGGGACACCAAAAATCTGTTTTATCAAGACCTCCAAGAGACTCCGAGTAGTTTGAGAACCACGACTCTGGGAGCGGCCTGAGGATGCTTAGGATGAGCGCAGAGCAGAAAGGAGGATTCGTGAAGGCTCTCTGATGCCCGTCAAAGGGTTAGACTTTGACCCGCAGGTGCGGCCTCCAGGTTTTTAAGCAGAAGCCTGTGGCTCTCACACGCCCTCTTCCAAGGCGGGGTCTCTGGGAGCCCTGGCTTTCCCAGGGCCCCCGGGACAGAGAGCTTACCGGCGTGGGACTGAACTCGCCCACGACCCCCGATACCAGGCAAGAGAGGTTGTGCCGCAGACCCTCCACTCCCCAGCACCAGGCGCTCGCCGTCCAGGTGGAGGGGAGCACACGTGGGAGCCAGGGGCACCAGCGGAGACAAGAGCGCAGAAGGCAGGCGCTCAGGCCCACGCCCGCGGCTGCCGGGGAGGTAGGCGCTGTGAGCCCTGGCTCCACCCCTAGCCTGCGGGGCGCGGTGCTTTGGCCCCGCAGGCCCCGCCCCGGCGCGCGCCCGGCCCGCCTCCCCGGGCGTGCGGGCGGGGGGGAGACTCAGCCCCGCGCCCGTGCGCGCGCCCGCGGCCGGGTTGCAGGGCTGGGCGCGCGCCCCGCGTCCCGGGCAGGAAGATGGTGGCGAGCGCGCGAGTGCAGAAGCTGGTGCGGCGCTACAAGCTGGCGATTGCCACGGCGCTGGCCATCCTGCTGCTGCAGGGCCTGGTGGTGTGGAGCTTCAGCGGCCTGGAGGAGGACGAGGCGGGCGAGGTGCTCCGACAACCAGGCGGGCGGGCAGGCCGGGCGCGGGGGCGCGCGGGGTCCTGGCGGGGCTGCGGGCGGCCCCAGCCGGGGAAGTGGGGCACGGGCCGCGTGCGTGCGTGCAGGGCGCCGGCGGTCGCCTGGAGCGGAGCATCGGGCCCCCGGCACTCCCTTACCCCGCAGGCCTGGGGAGCTGCGCTCGGGGACAGTGCGTGACCTGGAGACCCGGGCCCTGGTGCATTGGGGGCCGGGGCGGGAGGAGCAGGTCATGCTGGGGTGGTCTCTGGCCAAAGGAGCGATGAAGGTCAGGCGCGGCGAGCGGGGCTGGGAGGCGGGGCTGGGCCCGAACCTGCTCGGAGGTGGGGAGCCCCAGGCCAAACTTTCTGAAGTTGGGAGGGGGCGGGGATGTGCGCGCCGTGGGCGGAGGAGTGGGGCCAAGGGACCCAGAGCGTCCTTCCCCAGCTGAGCCCGAGGGGGCAGCGGCCGGTGAGCAAGTGGAGCTCGGGGGTGGAATTCGGGCCTGGGACAAAGTGTGTACCTGGGAACTGAAGGAACAAGGAGTGACCCCGAGGGAGAGAACTGGAGTCTTCCCGAGGTGTGGCTTCCTCAGCCAGAGGTTTGAAGAACCTGGATGGGTCTCCGGAGGGCAGGGGGAGGAGGAACTGAGCTGGTGAGTTGGCCTCAGGACCTTAGGGAATTAGGGAGGGGCCCTCTGGCTCTAAGGGAATGGGGACTGTAACAGTCCTAGCCGTAGAGCAGGGGCAACCAACAGCCGTCTCAGCCCCCAGGTCCCTGCCTCGAGGGTCTTTCTCCCTCTTCCCTGATGTGGTTTCAGCTGGAGGCTCAGACACCTCAGCGGTGTGGTGAGGAAGGGTCCATTGGGTCTGGGTTCATGCTGCGGAGATGGAGAGGACAGGCCACACCACAGTCCTAAGCTGTGGCCCAGAGGTCAGGGCCTCCCTGTCCCCAGCGCCCCTGTGCTGCTGCCTCCAGGGCTCCGGGTCAGAGACTCTGTCTGCTGCTGTCCTCGGGCAAGCCCCGATACCCACAACCCCTTACGGCATCTCACCAGCCTGGAAGGCCTGGTGTGGAGACAGAAGAGCTGCCCTTGCCTTTTTTTTGAGAACCCAGAGGGTGGGATGGTGGTGGGGGCTGGAACAGAGTCACATGAGACCATAACTCCAAAAGGAGGTGGGGGCAGGGGCGGCTGGCTCCGTGACATCCGTGGGGATGTGGACCTACCAGTAGGACGAGCAAGTAGGAGAGTGTTTCGGGCCCAGTGTAAGAAGACTCTTTGGGCAGATGGGACATTCCAAGATGGAATGGGCTGCCAAGGCAGTTAGGGAGCCCTCTGACACTGGAATATGGGACCACTCTGGGCTACCGCCCCCATCCCCCACCACCTCCTCCTCCAGCTTACTGGCTGAATGAATAGGGGAATCCTGGATTGGAATGTTTGAAAAAGCTTGTGCGGTCCAGGCACCCATTGCTGCTTGGACCCCCTCAGCTGCTCCCTCACCTGACTCTGGGGTTGCCAGGCAGCATAATGGGGTGCATGGGAAGGTGAGTGCTGAAGCTGGACCGCCCACTTCACCACTCTCTTCCAGCTCTGACCCTGAGGAGACCACCAGCAAATCACTTTGCCTCCTCCCTTATCCTCATCAGTATCCCTCCTCAAGATGGGGATAATATTGGCACCTCCTGTGTTGGGCGATTATAAAGATTAAGTGAAAATGATGCCTGTGAAGCACTTGTAGGAGTTCCTGGCACACGCTCAGCTGTCAGTAAATAAATAACTCTTATTATCCCAGCACTGTGCATTGGGAATACGATTCATTCATTCATTCATTCATTCCATAAATAGGTATGAAGTCCTACTTTGTACCTGACACTGTGCTAACACTGGGGATACAAAAATAAAATAGATGAGGTTTCTGCCCTCATGGACAGGTAATCTACAGGAAGAAACAGACAGTGAAAAGGAACTCAATAGAATTACAAAGGGGTTGGGTTAGATCAGGGGGTCAGGAAAGGCTTCTCAGAGGAAGAGATGGGCAGGAGAGTTCAGGCAGAAGGCCTGAGGAGAATGGGCTTAGCTGGGCACCCTTGAGGAATGGACAGGAGGGTGTGGTGCTTTCCCTGGAAGAAGGTTCCATCCTGTGCGGCTGAAAGGACCACAGCAAGGGGCAAGGGTTTCATTCTGAGTGCAGCGGGAGAGCACCGAAGGGGTTTAAGCAGCACAGGATTCAGTGTGCATTTAAGACGTGCGCTCTGCCCATCTATGGAGAGGCTGTGAATCCCAGGGATGGTCACTAACCTCCAGAGAGCCGCTCGATAGTTTCCAAAGCTTTCACAAACACCATCTCACCACTTGTTTTAAATGCAGCCTGAGAAGTCAAAGGAGGTGGGGATGGGGGGAGCATTTCTGTGTTCACCCTCTCTGTGACTCAGAGAAAGATTCTAAGGTGGGGCTGCAGAGCCAGGAAGTGGCAGAGGATTTTAATTGCCTCCTTGGAGGAGAGGAAGGAGCCTCTGAGGCCAGAATGCATCCAGGCCGGAGGTCAGAGGATCATTCCCCACCCTGTCATCAGAAGGGCTCCCGGCCTCAGGGCTGCTGGGGGCAGCCTGTGAGGGGCACAAGGCTGGGGCTGTGATGATGCTATTTGGACATGCCTGGAAGGGACGGAGGTGGGGGCTAACTGCCCACCAGGGCCTCTCTGATCCCTCCCTGCTGCCTCCTCGTCCCCCAGCCTCCTCTGGGATTGTCCTTCTCAGGGTCAGCCAGCTCCCACTGCAGTGCAGGGACCAACATGCCCATCTCCTCCCACATCCTGGCCCCCACCACAGCCAACCTGGCCCTGTGCCTCATGCCCTACCCTCCTGACCAGCTTCCTGACTCACTGATACTGGCTTCCACTCGGAGAGCCTACAGCTGTCTGCCATCTCTATCCACCTAAGCTTGGGAATGTCTTTCTCTGCTTGCTGTGTGGCCAGGTCACATGTCACCAGGCTGATACACACTCAGCCCGGTGGGGCTGCATTTACCTTTCCTAGGGATTCCCCAGCCTGTGGCGCCCTCCCCAGTGTGGGTACAGAATAGGGTCTGCTGCCTCTTCTTGCAGGTATCTCTTCTCGGATGGGAATGGCTGCCTCCAGCTCCCACTGGCCATCTTTAAGAGATCAGAGGGCAACCAAGCACTGTGGCTCATGCCTGTGATCCCAGCACTTTAGGAGGCCAAGGTGGGAGAAGCGCTTGAGCCCAGGAGTTCGAGACCAGCTTGGATAACGAGACTGCATCTCTATTAAAATAAATAAAATCAAAAGATCAGAAGGCTGCTGGGTGCTAGGCACAGAGGGCATGGGTGTAGGGATGGGGCTCTGGCCTGAAGGTGGCTGTCATCCTGACAGCGTGAGGTTCCTGATGTGCTCAGAAGGCCTGAGGAGAATGGTAGTGGGTACGGTGTGCAGGGGTTGGGGGAAGCCCTTGGGGAGGTGAGGAGCACAGAGAACCCAACCCAGCTGAGTCCAAGATGTTGAGGATCTTGGGCCTCTCTTGACTTCACGTTTGACTATTTCCTTCTCCCATCTGAGTAATCATAATGATAAAGATGGCAGCATTGGGCTGGGTATGGTGGCTCATGCCTGTAATCCCAGTACTTTGGGAGGCTGAGGCGAGCAGATCACTTGAGGTCACGAGTTCGAGACTAGCCTGGCCAATATGGTGAAGCCCAGTATTAACTAAAAACACAAAAAGTTGCCGGGCATGGTGGCACACGCCTGTAATCCCAGCTACCTGGGAGGCTCAGGCACGAAAATTGCTTGAACCCAGGAGGTGAAGGTTGCAGTGAGCTGAGATCATGCCACTGCATTCCAGCCTGGGCGACAGAGCGAGACTCTGTCTCCAAAAAAAAAAAAAAAAGTAGCAGTACTTACTGAATGCTGTGCCTATGCCAAAAGCTTTGCATTCATTCATTCATTCATTCAACAAATACTAAGGCCAGGCACAGTGGCTCAGGCCTGTAATCCCAGCACTTTGGGAGGCCGAGGTTGGTGGATCACTTGAGATCAGGAGTTCAAGACCAGCCTAGCCAACATGGTGAAACCCTGTCTCTACTAAAAATACAAAAAATTAGCCGGGCATGGTGGTGTGCACCTGTAATCCCAGCTACATGGGAGGCTGAGGCAGGAGAATCACTTGAACCCAGGAGGTGGAGGCTGGAGTGAGCTGAGATTGCACCACTGCACTCCAGCCTGGGCAATGAGAGCAAGACTGTCTCAAAAAATCAAACACTTACTGAGTATGTACTACAGCCAGACACTCTCCTAGGCGCTAGGACTATGTCAGTACATACAGCAAAAAGCCCTGCCCTTGGGGAACTTACAATCTCCTGAGGAGAAAGACAAATTAAAAAAAAAAAAATCAAAACAGTATAAATAAATAGTAGGGTGAGAGGAAATATTGTGCTATGGGAAAAAGAGGAGGAGGGAGGGCTGGCACTGTAAATCCAGTGGTCAGGATGGCCCTACTGAGAAGATGGCATCTGAACAAAGAATTGAAGGAGGCAAGGAGTGAGCAGTGGGGCTATCTGGGTGAGGGTGTGCCAGGCACAGGGGATAGTGGGTGCAAGGGCTGGAGCCAGGAGTGCCAGGGGGGATGAGGGGATGCAGAGAAAGCCACTGTGGCTGCAGGAGAGTGAGCATGACAAATTCCCAGATGAGGTCAGAGAGGCCTGGGTGGAGAAGGGGGCATCCAGAGAGCTCACGGA
This sequence comes from Theropithecus gelada, assembly GCF_003255815.1. Classification (NCBI taxonomy): domain Eukaryota; kingdom Metazoa; phylum Chordata; class Mammalia; order Primates; family Cercopithecidae; genus Theropithecus; species Theropithecus gelada. Next base: position 23,367,083 of record NC_037684.1, on the reverse strand, counting down.
GCCTCTGTAGGCTCCTGTAAGGGCCTTGGTTTTTATCCTAAGAGGGGCCACTGGAGGTTTGGAGCAGGGGAGTGGTGAAATGGGATTTTAAGAGTTGTAACAGAAACACCGGCTGCTATGATGAGAATGGAATTTAGGGGAACAAGAGTAGGAGCTGGAAGACTAGAGAATCCAGGCAGGGATAGTGAGGGAGGTGTTGAGAAGGGATCGGATTCCAGATATATTCTGAAGGGATTTAGTGATGGAGTGGATGTGGGGTGTAAGGGAAAGAGAGTCAAAGATGACTCCTGACCGGACGCGGTGGCTCACATCTGTAATCCTAGCACTTTGGGAGGCCAAGGCAGGTGGATCTGAGGTCAGGAGTTCGAGACCAGCCTGGCCAACTTGGCGAAACCCCGTCTCTATTAAAAATACAAAAATTAGCCAGGCGTGGTGGCATGTGCCTGTAGTCCCAGATACTCAGGAGGCTGAGGCAGGAGAATCGCTTGAACCCAGGAGGCAGAGGTTGCAGTGAGCCAAGATTGTACCACTGCACTGCAGCCTGGGCAACAGAGTAAGACTCTGTTTCAAAACAAAAAATTGATTCCCAAAAGTTTTTGGCCTGAGCATCTTGAAGGATGGAGATGTCATTAACTGAGATGGGGAAGATGAAGTAGGAGCAGGTTGGGGATGAAGAGCGGGAGGTACTTTTGGGCTTGTGGCCTTGAGAGGTCTATCAAGCTCCCAGGTGAGATGTCAAGGAAGCTGGTAGTTAAATGCCTGAAGGTTCAAGGGAGCTATCCGGGCCAGAGAGATCAATCTGAGGGTGGGGATGGAGTTTAGAAACCCAGAGACTGAAGATCACTTAGGAAGTGAAGGTGCTAGGACAGGAAGGGCCCCCAGATGTGCCCTGGGAGACAAGGAAGCACCAAGAAGACCATAAGGAGTGGCAGTGGAAAGAGGAGAAAAGCCAGGTGGGTATCCTGGAAAGCAAATGCAGAGGGCACTTCAAGCAAGACAGAGTGGTCCATTAAGTTCTTGGCTGCTGAAAGGCCAAGAAAGAAGAGGACTTAGTCTTGGAGAGCTTGTGAGCATGGAGGGGAAGGCCGGTGGGAGAGGGTTTATGAGGCTGGAGACGGCTCTCCCTAGCTGCAGTGTCTCATGCTTATTTGTTATTCCTCTTTACAGCTAAGGGAGCATGCTCAGAGAAGTTAGGGAACTGCTGGTGAGTTGGCAGAGCTAGGCCCAGAGCCCTGGAGACTCTAGAGTATTCACCTGGTGGCCCCTGTTCCTCCGTCCATTCTGCATCTCATCCACCAGACACCAGCTAGATGTCTGTGTGTGCCAGCTGCTCTGCTGGGCCCTGGGGAGATGGAGCTGACATGTCTCTTGTCAAGGAGTTCACTACTAGAGGAACATCCAGGGCCTTGGAGCTCAGCCCATTCCACTGCAGGGCAAATGGAATGGCTGCATGCCAGGGGCCTTGGAGCTGGATCTGAAAGGATGGATGGGATTTGATCAGGCAGGGCAGGTAGGATGGGGGAATGGAGGAGGAGGTGGCTGGACATGCTGTTCAGTCACCACCAGGCCATCTAGGGAAGTGCCTGGATTTGAGGAGAGGCAGCAGGTACCAGAGCACTTAGAGCCAGGAAGCAGGGGCGGGGCAGCGGTAGCGGTGCCCTGCTGCACGTGCAGCGAGGTGACAGCCTCCAGCTGCGGGCACCTTCAGGCCCTGCCTCAGCTTTCCAGCCACGGACTGAGTGTGGAGGTGTCAGGGCTCACCAGCTCCAGGCAGTACATGTGCTGGAGTTTTCCCGGGAGCCAGCCAGGACTTCCTCGAGGCTGTGCTGGAGAGAGAAGCTCTTCTTGCCCCTCTCCTTGCATGGTCATCTCCTTTGTGGTCCAAAGCCTTTCCCTGCCAGCCCCTGCCCCATCGCTCACGGGGGTACCCGCAGTGAATCTCACGCACTCTGACTCTCTCTTGATCTGCTTCCTAAAGGACCCAAGCAGTATTGGGGTCTCAGACTTCACCTCCGTCATCCCCCATGGGCACTCCTCCTTCACTGTGAAATGGCCTCAGTCTTCCCACATGGAAATGCTTTGGATTCATCTGGAAGTTAGAGTCTCCTGAAGACCACTGTCTCCTCCCAGCCCTCGGTGGGAGTGCTGGGTCTTAGGTGGACATTTGTACCCTCAGTGGGGTCTTTGCACCCTTCTCTTGGGACACGTGGATATTTATTTTAACATCTGCTGAAAAAGAAAGTGGTATCTGAGTCCAGAACAGAAAACCAAGCACAGTGCCGTGTAATCTGAGAGCCAGTGGGGGACAGGGGTGTTGGTATGATGGAGGGAGGACCAGTGCTCCTTCGGTGGCTGGCTAGGGAGGCGCTCCCGCGGTGGTGCTGATTGTGTGGAGTCCTTAGGTGAAAAGCACTTCTGTGGGTAAAAAGTGAGCAGGAATGTCTAGGTCTGAGGGTGCCCCCAACCAAGATGGAACTCAAGGAGCAGGAGGAGGTGAGGGGCTGCCCCAGTGATGTGTCTGCATATCTTTTACAGAAAGGAAGACAGAGGAAGCCACGGCCACTGGACCCTGGCGAGGGTTCCAAGGACACAGACAGTTCAGCAGGACGACGGGGCAGCGCAGGCAGAAGGCATGGGCGCTGGCGGGGCCGTGCTGAGAGCCCAGGAGTGCCCGTGGCTAAGGTGGTACGGGCAGTAACCAGCCGGCAGAGGGCAAGCCGGCGGGTCCCACCTGCCCCACCCCCGGAGGCCCCAGGCCGCCAGAACCTGAGTGGGGCAGCAGCTGGGGAGGCGCTGGTAGGGGCAGCCGGCTTCCCACCACACGGAGATACAGGGAGCGTGGAGGGCGCCCCCCAGCCTACGGACAACGGCTTCACCCCCAAGTGCGAGATCGTGGGCAAGGACGCGCTGTCTGCACTGGCCCGGGCCAGCACCAAGCAGTGCCAGCAGGAGATCGCCAATGTGGTGTGCCTGCACCAGGCTGGGAGCCTCATGCCCAAGGCTGTGCCCCGGCACTGTCAGCTGACTGGTGAGGGACAGGGGTGCTCCAGCCCTTCCCAGGCTGGGGCAGGGAGGTGGCATGGCCCGGATCCACACTTCCATCTCTCTGAGGAAGAAAGAGCCAAGGGGGGCCTAGCTCCCTGCCTAAGTCTTCATCCAGTTACTTACTAAGTGGCAGGGGCAGAGTGAGGACCCAGGAGCATGGGGCTCCAAGTCTAGGCTTCTTTGGAAGGCAGGCAGCTCCCTCTTCCCATCTCACCCTGACCTTGTGACGCTGGGGGGCCTCGCCAACGCCTGTCCTCTGCTCTCAGGGAAGATGAGCCCCGGCATCCAGTGGGATGAGAGCCGAGCCCAGCAGCCTGTGGATGGCCCCCCGGTGCGAATCGCCTATATGCTGGTGGTTCACGGCCGCGCCATCCGCCAGCTGAAGCGTCTCCTCAAGGCCGTCTATCACGAGCAGCACTTCTTTTACATCCATGTGGACAAGGTATTGTGGTGGGGAGAGGCCAAGGGGTCTGGGGTGAGCAGAGCAGAAACAGAAGGTTGCCGACAGACAGGGTCTCTGACCTGGCCCAGGTAGCCTAGAGAGAGAAACTGAGGCCCTGAACAGGGGGGTGGCAGCACGAGCCAGCTCAGCTGCTTAGGGGCTGGAGCCCTGCCCTGTGCTTTCCCTGTCTTGTGTCCCTTCACTCTGTCCTGGGGTGGGAGTGGGGATGGCGATAACACTGGGGGCTAGCTGAGTGTCTCCTCCCCACCAGCGTTCCGACTACCTGCACCGGGAGGTGGCGGAGCTGGCCCAGCGCTATGATAATGTGCGGGTGACGCCCTGGCGCATGGTCACCATCTGGGGCGGGGCCAGCCTCCTAAGGATGTACCTGCGGAGCATGCGGGACCTGCTAGAGGTGCCTGGCTGGGCCTGGGACTTCTTCATCAACCTCAGTGCCACTGACTACCCAACCAGGTGTGGGGATGGGGCTCTGAGTCCTCTGGATGGGAGGGGACGCCTGTCTGGGCACCTGGGGTTGCAGGGCCTTGGTGGACCTTCTCTGCCCCATAAGCCTAACTCTGGGATCCGCCCTGCTCAGACATGGGCCCCTGGGCCCTAGCCATGTTTTAGGGGAGGGGTTGGTGTAAGATGAACTGAGAGTTGAGCATGATAGGAGATGGGGAGGAGGAGGAGGAGCCAGAGGTCTGTACCTGGTGTGCTGGATCAGACAGCAAGGGGCAGAGGAAGGATGGGGTGGTCTTCCTTAGGGGCCTCTGGTGCTCACCACCCCAGACATCAGCCAGGGGTAGGGCACATGGCCAGACAGCAGTCAGGGAGAGAGAAAAGCCAGAAGGTCTGCTCTGTGCCAGTGACTGCACAACTATCTCACTTGGCTGCCTGTCACCCCATTCCTTCACCAGGACCAATGAGGAACTGGTGGCATTCCTATCCAAGAACCGGGACAAGAATTTCCTCAAGTCACATGGCCGGGACAACTCCAGGTGAGGGGGTGGGAAAGGAGGCCCTGGCCCCAGGGTCTTGTCCCAACACCCCCAACACAGTTGGGCTCAGTGGCTCCAGTCCTGGGTTTCAAAGTCTCCACACCAGTCACAGGTTGAGGAGTGTTGGTTGCCAGGCAGATGAAAGAGCTTAGACCCCACCCTGCAGGATCCCCAGCCATGGCCTCTCTGCTGCCGGCAGGTTCATCAAGAAACAGGGCCTGGACCGGCTCTTCCATGAGTGTGACTCGCACATGTGGCGCCTGGGTGAGCGGCAGATCCCGGCAGGCATCGTGGTGGATGGCGGTTCTGACTGGTTTGTGCTGACACGCAGCTTTGTGGAGTATGTGGTGTACACAGATGACCTGCTTGTGGCCCAGCTACGCCAGTTCTACACATACACACTGCTCCCAGCAGAGGTGGGTGGCCCAGCAGGCATGAAGGCTGGGGAGGGCATGGGTTGGGCTGCCTGCAGCTCACCTTCCACCCTCCCTTGCTGCTTGAAGTCCTTCTTCCACACGGTGCTGGAGAACAGCCTGGCCTGTGAGACCCTCGTGGACAACAATCTGCGGGTCACCAACTGGAACCGCAAGCTGGGCTGCAAGTGCCAGTACAAGCACATCGTGGACTGGTGCGGCTGCTCCCCCAATGACTTCAAGCCACAGGACTTCCTCCGGCTGCAGGTGCTTGCCCGAGGCCCCAAGGCTGCCCCTGGCTAGGTCTTCTCCCCTGGCTTTTCACCAGGAGAACAGCAGGGTGGGCCAGTCAGAAAATCTGGGGGGCCTCGGCCTGGAGCAGCCCTCAGGGGTCTGGGACTACAACAGCAGCAGGAAAAGCCGCAGGAGGCTGAGCTCTAGGCAGTGCTGAGGGGTTGGCCCTGCCATGCCCCCTGGGGCTTCCAGAGCCCTTCACCCTCCTTGCCTCTCCTGCTCTAGCAAGTCTCCAGACCCACCTTCTTCGCCCGGAAGTTCGAGTCGACTGTGAACCAGGAGGTGCTGGAAATCCTGGACTTCCACCTGTACGGCAGCTATCCCCCCGGCACGCCAGCCCTCAAGGCCTACTGGGAGAGCACCTACGACATGGCGGATGGCCCCAGTGGGCTCAGTGATGTCATGCTCACCGCTTACACGGCCTTCGCCCGCCTCAGCCTGCACCATGCTGCCACTGCTGCACCCCCACTGGGCACCCCACTCTGCAGGTGAGACCCCCTTCTGACATACAGCAGGCACTTGGGGTGTGGTGCCCTAGGGGGAGGCCAACCAGAGAGTGACGTCCCCTGCCCACAACAAGGCCCCAGTCTGAGGCAGGGAAAAATGCAAATACCGAAAACAAGGCTAGAGCCAGGCATGCAGGTGCTGTGGGGGTGAGATCTGGGGGAAGGAAGTGCCTGGGGAGGGGACTCCAGGCCAAGTCAGGTGTGCTGATGGCATCTCCCTTTCTCCCTGCTGGCACCTTAGGTTTGAGCCCAGGGGCTTGCCGTCCAGCGTGCACCTGTATTTCTATGACGACCATTTCCAGGGCTACCTGGTGACGCAGGCGGTGCAGCCCTCAGCCCAGGGGCCGGCAGAGACGCTTGAGATGTGGCTGATGCCCCAGGGGTCGCTGAAGCTGTTGGGGCGCAGTGACCAGGCCAGCCGGCTCCAGAGTCTGGAGGTGGGACAGGTCTCCCCACCCCCTTGCTTTCTCCCAACCCCTAGCCAGACTTGGGGTAGTGGGAAGAGACCAAGGGAGACAGACACCAAGGGAGGGGTAAAGTTCTTTTTCCCAGTCATGGCAGGCATGGTGATGCCCCTATGCAGACATCCTGTGTCAGCCCCCAGCCTGTGCACACTGAGGAGCACTTCCTGGTTGGGTATGCAGAGGACATTCAGGGAGCAGGGAGGGAATTATCATTTCCACTACAACACAAGCCCAATCTTCCAGACTACAGCGATTTCTCCTAGAGGGGCAGGGACATTAGAATTGGGCCATGAAAGTACGCTTCTAAGTGGCTCCTCATCGCCTTTTTTTTTGTTTTGTTTTTTTGAGACAGTCTTGCTCTGTCACAGTGGTGCGATCTTGGCTCACTGCACCTCTGCCTCGCAGGTTCAAGCGATTCTCCTACCTCAGCCTCCCGAGTAGCTGGGACTATAGGCGCGCGCCATCACGCCCAGCTATTTTTTTTTTTGTATTTTTAGTGGAGACAGGGTTTCACCTGACCTCGTTATCCACCTGCCTCGACCTCCCAAAATGCTGAGATTACAGGCGTGAGCCACCACGCCCGGCCCCTCCTCATTGTCTCTTTCTTAGAGACTTTGCCTTCATGTGGGAATGGTCTCTGGGTGGGACTTTGAACCTCATCCCTGCCGTATGGTCCCCAATAACGGCGACTGACCTCCACTGCCTAGCAGTCAGAATGGAAGCCTAGAACGAATCTCAGAGCTAGGGGAGATATTAAAGATCTCCTAGTCTGACCCCTTCATTTTGCAGATGGGGAAACTGAGACCCAGAAAGAGACAGTGACTGGCCTGAGATTACACAGTGAGAGGCAGCCTCAGAGGAGGGAGAAGGACCTTTCCCCCACACTCCTGCCCAGCTGCCTCTCTCTTTACAGGTTGGCACTGACTGGGACCCCAAAGAGCGTCTTTTCCGGAACTTTGGGGGGTTATTGGGGCCGCTGGACGAGCCTGTGGCCGTGCAGCGCTGGGTCCGGGGCCCCAACCTCACAGCCACAGTGGTCTGGATCGACCCAACCTATGTGGTGGCCACATCTTATGACATCACAGTAGATACGGAGACCGAGGTCACGCAATACAAGCCCCCACTGAGCCGGCCCCTGCGGCCAGGGTCCTGGACTGTTCGACTCCTTCAGTTCTGGGAACCGCTGGGTGAGACCCGCTTCCTTGTGCTGCCCTTGACCTTCAACCGCAAACTACCTCTCAGGAAAGGTAAGACTGCAGTTCTCAAATGAGGCCCAGAAGCCAGACAGAATAGGACTCGCCAGAGAGGTGACCCCAAGAAGCCAACCATCAGAGCTGATTCCCATCCCTAGAGTAAGGGAAGCATGGAAAGGCTGAGGCCTTGATCTTCTTTCCTGTAGTGTGCAGGGTCCTGCACTGCAGTGTGGTGGAAAGGGGAGCTTTACAGTCATGCACACTTGGTTTGGAACATAACTCTGACGGGTTCATTGGCCTTTTGTCCTTGGAAGTTACTTGGCCTTCCTGGGCCTCAGTCTTAGCACGTGAAGCAGGAATAGTACACCTATCAGGGACCTTGTGGTACATGCGACACAAATCCACTCAACCGAGCTTGAGTTAAAAAGGGGAGAAGACTGGAAGAATGCAGAGGTCTCCTTCACAAAGCTAGGAAATGTCTCAGGCCTTACTGTGAACCAGAGGTGCTTTCTCCATCTCTCTGGGGCCATCTTGCTCCTCATCCTGTCGTGTCTCTATGCATCGACCTCAGACTCTGGCTCCCCATCCATGGCATCTCAGTGCAACAGACACTGACCAGGGACTTTTAGTTCCCAGGTTCCACATTCTTGGGACAGAAAATCTGACTGGCTGTCCCAGTCCACTCTCTGGCCAGGTGGGCAGGGTCATGTGGCTCTCTGCCCACTTGGCTGAGGCTAAAGGAGTAGGCTCTGAACAGAGACAAAGGCTGGGCAAATTTCCTGCAAGGAAGGGCCTAGTACAAGTAACTCCCCTGGAAGATATGAGGGATGAGCCTCTGGAGGGAAAGTGGCCAGTATGCAGGAGGTGATAATTGTAGGTGTTTCTTTCTCCCACCCCGTCCTATCACAAGAAGGTGGGTAAGAGGTGGGGTACCCTAGAGGAGGAGGGGGTGCTGGTGGGGCTGCAGCAGATCCAGGATCCAGGGCAGGCAAGCTGTGTCCCCCACACACCTGGACCTCCCAGTCAAGCAAAGAATGGCAGCAATGCACAGCAGGTAGGGACAGGGGCTGCGCCTCAAGGACAAAGTCAGAGAAGGTGCTCTAAGCTGAGGGGACAGAGCTGGCCAGTGTCTGTGCATGAAGGGCTGAAGTGCCCGAATACAGGCTTTTGAGGGCTCCGGGAGCCCCCGATGATGGTCAGGAAAGGGTGTGGGACACAAACCAGACTGTTCCCTTCTTTCCTAAAGTGCCTTGAACCCACTGCTTTATTGCATCCTAAAGTTGGGAGTCTAGAGCTTACTGCCTTGATTTTATAAAACTCAGTTTTATAGGCACAGAAAGTCCCTTGCATTAGCCCAAGGTCACTGAGCAAGCTGTGACTCAGAAGTAGGGCTGTGACGGGAACTGAGGTACCCAACTCCTGGGTCTGGCCTCCACAGAGTCTGTGTGTCGGGGGGGTGCTTACTGCCTGCTCTGCACCCACAGATGATGCCAGCTGGCTGCATGCGGGACCCCCCCACAATGAGTACATGGAGCAGAGTTTCCAGGGCCTGAGTAGCATCCTGAACCTGCCTCAGCCGGAGCTCGCAGAGGAGGCTGCCCAGCGGCACACACAGCTCACAGGCCCTGCACTCGAGGCCTGGACAGACAGGGAACTGAGCAGCTTCTGGTCTGTGGCCGGACTGTGTGCCATAGGCCCCTCTGCTTGCCCCTCCCTGGAGCCCTGCAGACTGACCAGCTGGAGCTCTCTGTCCCCCGACCCCAAATCAGAGCTGGGACCTGTCAAAGCAGACGGGCGACTCAGGTAGCAGGGCCCCAGCCAGTACCCGTGGAGAACCCGGGGAATTGCACCTTACAGACAATGGAGGGGTGTCCCCTCCCACAGGCAAGAACCAGAGGCCCAGGCTGCACACCCATTCAGCCATCAAGAACCCACACAGATGACAGGGTGGACACAGTATGAACTACTGCTGATGTCTCTGCTGGGGATCAGAGGGCTGGCGGGAACGTGAGAAGGGTGCCAGCAGCATTCCACACCCAGCTCTTCCTTGCCTTCCTCTCTAGGTTTTTTTTTTTTTTTTTTTTTTTTAACTTAAAAAGGAAAATGGGTGGTGGGGGGAGAAACTAGAACAGAAGATGTGCAATAGGGCTCAGAGCAGCCCCAGGAAGTGGGCCATGTCTGTGGGGAGCAGGGGCCTGCCAAGCCCACCTGCTATTGTTCTGGATGAGGCTGGGCCTGCCTCACTCTCCAGGGCCTCATCCCCCAGCGTGGGCCTGTGGTGCTCGTGGCTGAGGCTCCACGAGGGTGCAAGTGCCCTGCCAGGCTCTAAGGCCTGAAGAATAGGTGATATGGGGGGCACTGCAGAGCTGGGCTCTAGCAGGACAGTTATTTTGTAGCCAGGGGACTCTGGAAGTGGGGTGGGGCTGGCTCCAGGGCTTTCCAGCATACCCTGCCCCTGGATGGGAAAGGCAGGGTCAGGGCCCACTGAGAGCCATGCAGAGTTTCCCAGGTGAGCACTGGAAGTGTGAGGTCACACGAGCAGCGTGGGAAGAAGACTCTGTCAAGACTCTCAGAAGAACCTGGAGTAATTGTGCCTGAAGCTCAGCGTGAAGTCTGAAATATGCAACAGAAGAAATATATCTCTATCTCTCTACTCTGGGCTCTGTGTTTTTCCTCCTGGGTGTCAGGAAGCCATCACCATTCATTGGGTCTTCTCCAGAAGTCTTAGCTGGTAGCCTTGAGAAGGTAAAGATCTCATTCCCTCAGATGGAGAACACTTTAGAATACACCCAAGAGGGACTGAAGAACTCATCTAGCCTGGGTGCAGGGGTTCACGCCTGTAATCCCAACACTGGGAGGCTGAGGCAGGAAGATTGCTTCAGCCCAGGAGTTTGGGACCAGCCTGGGCAACACAGTGAGACCTCGTCTCTATGAAAAAAAATTTTTTTAATTAGCCAGGCGTGGTGGCGCACATCTGTAGTCACAGCTACTCAGGAGGCTGAAGCAGGAGGTTGAAGCTGCAGTAAGCCAGAATTGTACCACTGCACTCCAGCCTGGGTGATAGAGTCTCAAAAAACAAACATCTAATCCAACTCCTTTTTTCTGAGGGGTAAACAGGCCCAGAGAGGCTCGAAGACTTCTTCTTTGCCACCCAGCAGGCCAGGGGACCAGCAGGACCTGAGCTTAGTTTGAGAGCCCTGACCCAGCACTTCCACCCCCACCACCGGGCCAGGCTGCAGCAGATGCTGGTTCCTCTATCCTTGGCCTTAGCAGGGCCCATCCTAGAAGCCTGGCCCTGCCACGCGGGGTACCTTCAACAGAGGCAATCCCAGCCATGGCCTGGTGGTTATGATTGGGGCGCTTTTCTTTTAGGGGCAGGAACAGCAGCAGCCTAGGTCCCTGGTCACTGTCCTAGGACCCATGTTGAAAAGGGTTGTCCATCCTCCCTCCCTTTCCCAAGCCTCCTCTCCCCCTCCCACTCTCCTACCGATGTCAGCCAGGGCTTGGTATCAGTCTTTCACACCTTACTTAATGTGGGAGCAAGGGTGAAGGTTTCTAGACCTCTAAAGTCACCCTATCAGCCAGCCACACTGATCTCAGCTCAGGTTGGGGAACAAATTCCCGCCCAGGCTGCCACATGTCAAGTTCTCCTAGTTGCCAGGAGGGGGCAGTGCTGACAACCAACTGATAACAGCATTGGGGTTTTTGTCGGCTGATCATGCCTGCAGTATCTCAATCCTTACAGCTCTTAGGCATTTTTATTATCGTCATTTAGCAGATCAGAAAACTGAGGCTGTGAAATGACGAGCCCAAAGTCACAGCTAACTATTAGATGATGGCAGCAGCCTTCAGAAAGAGGCAGGAAGCCTCCAGAGCCACTCAGTCACTACACTCTCCTGCTCACATAAGAGCCTGGCCGGGCAGGTAAGTAGGAAGGAACTAATGGCAAGAATTCAAAGGAAAGAGTGCTTAGGTTCGGAGGCTAAGATTATTCATTTTCTTCTGGCTCCTATTTTAGTGAACATCTGAAGCTATACCCTGGTTCTCTAGAATGTTGGGGTTTTTGTTTCCCAGTATCAACTCTCAGGTCAATAAAGAGGAAAAATTAACAACTAGGTTCAGCATTTTAGGCATGGGCAGTAAATATTAGAACACTTAGACTTTGCTGCCCAAGAGCTCACAAACTAGCCGGTGGGTTTAACCTGGGCTATGGCTGTGCTGTGTTAGGCTAGCAGAACAGTTTTCAAAGTAGTAGTAGTATTTTTAGAGACAGGGTCTGGCTCTGTTGTTCAGGCACGATCATGATCATAGCTCACTGTAGCCTTGACCTCCTGAGCTCAAGCGGTCCTCCTAAGTAGCTAGGGCCACAGGTGTGCACCACCATGCCTGGCTTTTTTTTTCTTTCTTTTTTTTTTTTTTTTTTTTTGGTAGAACAGGGGTCTCTCTCATGTTGCCCAGGCTAGTCTCAAACTCCTGGCCTCAAGCAATCCTCCTGCTCCAACCTCCCAAAGCATTGGGATGACAGGCATCAGCCACTACTCCTGGCCTCAAAGTACTATTTAAAAAAAAAAAAAAAAAACCTTAGGTAGGACATGCACTTGCTGCATCCCTGTCCTTCACCATATTAGATCAGGTCGTAGTTAGCCATTATTGTCACCTGCTGTAAACATTTTGAGTTTACATTCTTCAACTCAAGTGAGTCGTGATCCTGACAGAGGATTCTGATTTAATGGGTCTGAGGTGGCAACCCACAATGGTATGCTTTTAAAGCTTCTCAGGCCTTTCTAACAAGCAGGCAGGCAGAACCAGGAAAGCGTAGCCCCACCCCTGCTGCTCTGGCAGGCCTGTCTTGGCCCCACTGAGTTCGAAGCGCTGCAGGACCCAGGACCAGGCCCCAGGACTCCTCCTGAGAGGTTCAGAGGGCAGGCTTGGGGGTGGAGGCACTCCTCTCCCATTCTCTCCCCTGTTCAGGTCACTGAGGTGAGTGGGAGCCCAGCTTTGCTGCCCGAGTTCCTAGCAGACAGTGTTCTCTACCCCCCCCCCCCACCTTTCTGTAGGGTTAGCTCAGCCTGGAGGCTTGGGTTTTTTGAGGTTTTGAAATCCACTCCAGGCTGGGCCCCTGGGTTCAAATTCAGGATTTGGGCCAGGCAGGACACAGAGTGGGGGTAGGGAGCGGGTGCAGGCAGGCTGGGCACCCAGAGCTACACAATAACTGCTTTGGAGGGAGGAGAAGAGCCTGGACAGAGGCTTTTGTATTTCATGGCCTGGCGTACCCGGTTTCCAGGGCAACCATGGACACCACGGTTCTGTTAGAGGTGGAAGCCAAGACCAGAAGACAGCCAATTGACATTCAGAGCCCAGTTACCTGGGCCAATGGGAAGTGGAGGTGGGCAGTGGAGCTGGGAGGGATCTGGAACTGAGAAGTGCGGAGATCTGAGCGAGTTGGAGTCCCACTGGCTGTCAGGTTCAGCAGAAGCACGGCCTGTTCCTCCCAACCCCTGCTCTGAAGGTTGTAGCGGGACCCTCATAGATGCCAGGCCTACAGAGGCAGGAAAGGCCGAGAGCCTGGAAAACTGCTTACAGATGCCCCTGCTCTGAATGAAGCTGTTCTTCCAAGCCAGGGTTCCCAGGGAGGGGTGTGGCACCTGGGGGGAGGGTCAGCCCTGTGGCCCTGCTGGCTGCCCTCAAGGCTGATGCCCTTTCCTGGCATCCCCTGCCACTGCTTCTCCGTGTGCAGACATCACCATGGACAACAGCCTCCTAGCCATAGTCATGGCCACCGGTGAGTACCTACTGCCATTCCGTGTCCCAGGGATGGGGCAGAGGCACCGTAGGCAAAGCCCAGCTTCTTCATCTATAGGGTCACCTCAAGCAACAGCCCTCCCCAGCTAAGACTTGAGAAGTATGCTGTGCACGGCTGGCCTTTGATCCCTCTGGTCCCTTCCCTGTGCCAGGTCCTATGATGCCACAATCTTTGGTAATGAGAGGAGCTGGGCACCAGGGGCTGTTGAGCTGGGCTCTTGGGTCCTCTCCTGCCTCCTCAGATCCACTGTTTCTCAGGGTATCTGCTCCATCCCCTCCCTTTGTGTCTCTGTAAAATCTCCCTTACACACATCACCCCCTGGGCTCCAGGCAGGGAAGGGACAGGGCTACTCTGCTCCCCCTCACAAATCTCTGCCCCAAGGACTTGATGCTGTAGCAAAAAGGAAGCTGCCTGCACCTCAGTTTGCCTTGTTAAGCTGGTATCAGTCCCAGGCAGGTCATTCCTACACCAGCTTTTGGAGTGAATTCCAATCTGGTGAGGAAATGGGCCTGCATGTGCTGGGTCCAGGCTGCCCCTTGATGGTGCCTCTGGGGGGAGGGCAGCCTCATCTGCGGTGTTCATCATGGCCATCCTGCTGCTGCTGCTGCTGCTGCTGCACCAGCGCGACCCCCAGTGCTGCCAGGTCCTCTGCACCTGCCACTTCTTCCGGAGTCCCAGCCAATACGTAAGCACCCTGACCCACCAACCCCTTGCCTTCATGGCCCCCACCCTGACCCAAATCCTGACAAAAGGGCACCTGTCCTCTGACCAAGGAGAAACAATTGTTCAGTATGGAAAGGGCCTTTGGAATCTTTCTCTGCAGCATCCAGCCTGGGTTCCCTCTGAGTCAGGGGAGCAGTGTGGAAAGGGTTAATAACATCTAGGCCCCTCCCTGACCATTGTTAAACATAACTCAGTGCAAGGAGCTGCTCAGTGAAGACAAGGTCTTTTTCCAGCTCCCAAGGGAAAGTACAGAACCCCCACTTCTGGGGGAGGGGGTAAGTGGCAACAACAGCACTGTCAGTCCTCTCCCCAGGGACAGCGTGCCATATGGCATCCTGTACAGGAAGGAAACAAAATCTTCTGAGCTGCAGCCCCCCAGGCTCTGACACCATATCCCAACACTGAGCACCAGACAGGATGGAGGGGTAGGGACAGGAGGTGGTTTTCTCTGACTCCCCACCAAAGGTCATCAGACCTGGCTACCAGACTATGGCAGAATGAGCTAGTGGCCAGAAAGGAGTGGATTATCTTTACACCCTAGTCCTTTCCAGAAATGCTGAGGGTCTGAGCTTTGTGCCTTGGCCCAGGTGGAGAGGATTAAAGGGATGGAGAAAGGGGCATGGAGGGAAATAAAGGGTTTGGAATCTGCTGTCTTGCACACTGACCCTGAGCTTCACCTTGAGTTGTGCTTCATGATCCCAGGACTGCCCACCTCCCTACTTCAGCACCATGGGATGCCACACCGAGGTCCAGCCAGTGGAAAGGAGCCGAGAGTCCCAGGGGATACAGGTGAGGACCCCTGGACCTGCCACCTGGGATGGAGGAAGAAGTGCGTGCTGGGGTTGTGAAGCCAGGCAAGGGACCTAGTGTGGTTAAGGGGACTAAAAAGAATGCAGGGGAGGGGAAGGATGGGATGAAGACTGGAGAGGCTTCTTGGAGGAGAGGGAGGAGTGCAATACCCCGAACTTAGGCTTGCTCTGGGGAAGAGGACCCAGACCGAAGCTGGATAACGCTGGGGCATGCCTCCCTGGCTCCCTTGGCTTTTCTTGGTCACAGGGCCACTCCCAGGTGGCTGAGGTATTCTGTGTGGGGCTGCCCAGGAGCCACCAGCTGCCCCTGTGGCAGCCAGCTTGCCTACCCAGCTATGAGAGTGTTCAAAAGAAGGACCGGCAGCAACAGATTCACCAGCTGATTGCACAACGCTTCGGGCTCCGGGCCTGCAGAGAGGTGAATGTCCAGCCTTCTCAGCCCTGGGTGCCCTGGCTAACCCACCTTTTCACTTACTGCATTTTAACACACAATACCCAATTAGAGGCCCTGGGGTCAGGAAAAGGGCCACTAGTGGAGAACTCAAGGATATGAGTGGAGGCCCCAGTTCACTTCTTGTGTAGATGGTACAGACCCCAGCCCAGGGAGGGCTAACCAGAGGGGTTTCCATGGAGCCAACATCTCCAGGGGAGATGCAGAAAGCAACAGTCCAAAGAAAGGGTGTTGCATATATGGGAGGAGAGCAAGAAAGTGGCTAACACCTTTGCTCTCCCATTTCTTCAGCTGCCACCAAGCTATGAGGACGCCATAAGGTCACTGCCTCCACCGCCGGCCTGCTGTGGCTCTACTCAGCCATCCCGGGAAGCAACCACCTGCCCTGCTCAGGGGAACACCACAGTGTAGGAGGGAGCAACCACTTCTGTCCGGCTCTTCCCCTTTCTCCAGGGGACTGGACGGGAGAACACTGAGCCTGTGGAGACAGCCCCCATCAATCTCCCCTGCCTAAAGACGACTCCAGCTGGGCCTTGGTACCTGATGCCCCCACACATGGTGCCAAAGTAAATCCCAGGTCACCTCTGCCAAGGATGTGCAGGAGATGAGGAATCCAGGGTAATGTTCTGGGAAAGCAAGATGACATGTTCAAGGCAGAACTCCAGAACTGGGAGGCTTCTCTGACCTCAATCCCTGGAGTGCCTGCCTTCAAGGCAGAGTAGAGTCCCTGAAAGGAAGCCACTGGACCCAACAGGCCCCTCTCTGGGACCGTAGCCAACACCACCTACCTCCAACAGCCAGGAATGATCATCCAAAATGAGATTTTCTTCCTGGCTCCTCCACTCAAAGGCAAGCCTCTAAAGGTCCTGGCTGGGATGACAATAGAGTGGCCTGACCCCTGCCCACTCTAAGCCCTCACTGAGTATTCCTGAAGCCAGATTCTTTGCTACTGTTTATCGTTTGAGATAGATCAAGAACCAGAAGAGAATGTGGGCTTGGTAGGCCTAGCTTTTCAGGTGAGCAGGAAGAAGCCATTTGTTACCTACTCTGCCCTACCACTGGAAAGACCTCGGCAGTCCAGGGCAGATGAGGCCTGACGGAGCCTCCCAGAAGCATATCCTGCCATCCCACAAGCTCTCTCTCTGCCCTAGACCTGGAGAGGTAGGGAAGAGGCTTTCCTGTGGCTATCTCTGGGGCTACAGCCCCAGCTCCCTTTGCATGTGGCTACGGGAGAAGAACATGACTGTGTTGCTTCCTTTACTGACTGCCCCCACCCCTCCTCCCAGGGCCCAGCCCCTGGCCTTTCCTGGGATCTAAGAGGGGAAGCAGCAATGACACCCTCAAGCACGAGCTCCCCTCCTTCCCCTCTGGAGGACAGTGCCAAAGCAAGTCCCCCTTCTCATTTCCTCACTCAGATACGTTCTTTCTTGCTTTGAGGCTCCCCCTTGGTGTGCACTAGAGAACCTGGGTAAGGACCAACAAATCACTAGGCAGTTCCATCCAGGTGTGTCCCTAAATAGCATGCGTTCATGACTCTGGCTCACTTTATTTTTGGCCCCAGGTCAGGTCTCCCAAAGGGTTTCCCAGCAGTCACTTCAGAGTCTCCTGCAGAGTCACCATCAAGCAGACCTCTTCCTTGGGAGGCCGTGTCGTCGCCCCAACCCTTGACTTCTGGTATCACCATCTCCTGTCACCTGGGCTCCAGTCTCTGTCTGATGGCCTCAAACAGGACATCAAAGCATAGCTACCAGTTTGAAGGTGCCCTCCGGCTTGGCAGGAACCACGTGGACAAAAGTCTTGTAGAGTACAGCACCCTTGGGCAGCCTGGTGATCAGATCCACAGCCTCCGTGTTTCTGGGATGAGGCACGTAGACCTCCTTAGTGTAGCGGACTATCCCCTCTTCCAGGGCATACAGACATTTATTCTTCCCAAGACCCACCTGCAACACACAGACCTGGTCAGCTGGTCAGCGAGGTGGCCCGTCCCAGAATTTTGGGACAGACTTCTCACACAGAGCCACGCCCTGGGGCCGAAGAGGGGGATCAGAGAATGCCATCTCAGGTTCCCTTTCCCACTGGCTGGCACTTCGAAACCTTCTGCTTCTTTACTGACTCATAACAAATGAGGGAAAAGAAAGCTCCAACAGCCAACGTGGGTCACTGTTCAGTCCCAGGGGGCTGTTACCTGGAGCCATGTCTATGTAACTGGTCAGAAGCCACAGTGGACAGATCCCAAAACCCAGGAAGATGCCCTAAATCTTCACTTAAGACTTAAACAACACTAGAACTGTCATATGTCATATTAAAACACTAGTTTGATGTAAATTTTCATCTAGGTAGTGATTTATAAAGTTTAGGCTCTATGGAAAATATAGACCAAAGCTATATGTATAATGCATATGCCAATAAAACAATCATACTATTGCATCAGCTAATACCCATGTAAGCCCTTTAATACCCATTAAGTCATTTAATCCTCACCTTGTAAAAGAGGTATTATCTCCAATGCCATTTTTCAGATGAGAAATACGAAGCAGAGAGGTTAAACTATGTTGGATGTACAGTTTTTAACCATATTTTTTAGCTTTTTCTTTTAGAACTTCAGGCTGGGTGTGTGGCAGATTTTACCCAGGTAGTCCAGCACTATTCTGTCTCTCTGATTAAAAGAATGGGCTCTGGAGCCAGGATGTCTGGTTCAAATACCAGCACTGCTACTTACTCCTGTGTGGTCTTAGGCAAGTTTACTTCACTGTGCCTCCGTTTTTTTTCATCTGTCAAATGGGAATAATATTAGCTACTTTACAGGATTAATTTGAGGATTCATAGTCAGCAATCATAAAGGGCTTAGAATACCATCCAGCTCAAAATATGTTAGCTTTGATTGTTGTTGACATAGCTACACATCTAATGTCCTAAGTTCTAAAAGGTAAAGCTACTACATATGAAATTATCCAAAAAGGGGTGAGGGAAGGGAAACTGTTTACAAAGGAAACTAATATTTAAAATAATGTGAAGAGTAGAGTATTGTTCTGTCTCTGTAACAAAGAACTGTCCTACCCTATAAAAATGATGCCAACTTGCTGAAACTGAAATCCCCACCTGGTATGAACCTAATTTCTGGCATACTGAATTCTATTTCATTAAATTCAAGCTATCTTTCAACCATCTACAAGTAAGTCTATGCAAAGGGAGAGGTCTTAGACATAATGAAAAACTAATAAATTGAAATTAGTTTCCCAAGACTAAAATAATATTTTAGATATCTTGTCCTCCAAGAACTGAGGGTTAGAAAGAAGAACCAAGAATACCAGGCCAATGCAACACCAAAGCAAAACATAATGATCTGGGAGTTAGGCAGACCTGGTGCAAATCCCAGCAGTCACTTGCTCCTTCCACCCCCTCTAAGTCTCTGGCATTTCACCTGTAAAATAGAGACACCTCACAGGGATGCAGTAAGGAAGAAATGAGATCGTGTAGGCATGGGAATCAGCACAATGCTTGCCATTTGGTAAGCACCCAATACATGCAACTGTTACTACCATGCTTAGGGGCAAGGAGAGGTCATCCTAGAAAGGAAAAAGGGGGCAGCAACAGAGCAACTCACATGGGCACCTGGGTGCCAGCGGAAATGGCGCTGTGTTCCAATGATGTTCCCAGCATGAACATAGTGACCTAGAAGAGAAGTCCACAGTGATTGGGGCAGCATAGCAAACTACCAAGAAAACATGATGGCCTAAATGCTGCATACCAACTTCCAAGCCTGCCCCTGGCCAAAAACAACTCCCAGACAGTCCAACACAAGCACTGCAGGATCTGCCACCCAGCAGCTCTTATCTCTAATTGCATGGTTATGGCTCATACCCACCCACCCTATGACCCTTCCTCAGGTCTTATCCGTTCCTTTAATCTGGAGCCAATTATGATGGTGAGGAAGAATAGGGCCAGGAACATGCAGGGTTCTTCTGCTCTCCTAAGGAACACCAGGACAGGGTGCAGCTGGGAAGGGGAAGCCAAGGCACATCCTCACCTTCCATTTTCTTAATGCCTAGGCGTTTGCCTGATGACTTTCCACCAAGGTTTCTGGAGCTACCACCCGTCTTCTTGGATGCATATCTGACAGCAAGAGCTGTAGCAGGAGTAGAGCTCAGCAAGGATGTAACTGCAAAGAAAACAGAAACATTGTTCAGACAGACAGCCTCAAACTATTTCTGCCTCAATGGGGCACATGCTGAGAGGTGAGAGGTGGTGGGGAGATGAGAAAGATGTGTCAGGGGAGCAGAAGTGCCACTGAGTGTATTAGTTCTCAGGGAATACCTGAAGGTCCTTGGCTTTCTTCTTTTGGGGGAGGGGGCGGGAGAGCAGTGAAACATAAATGGAAAAAAATAAACATCATGTGTTCTGGGTCCTGACACATTTAGTCTAAATGTGCTGAGGAGAAATGGACACCACAGAGCTGCCTGCTTCAGAGGCTCACTCACCCTCATGCACCATGGAGGGGCCAGAACAGACTTGGGAAGCCCAGCACATCCAGAGAGGCTTCTGTTTCAGGCTCACTCACGACTTTTTCTTTTTTTTTAAGACGGAGTTTCACTCTTGTTGCCCAAGCTGGAGTGCAATGGGCGCAGTCTTGGCTCACTGCAACCTCCGCCTCCCGGGTTCAAGCGATTCTCCTGCCTCAGCCTCCCAAGTAGCTGGGATTACAGGTGTGTGCCACCACGCCCGGCTAATTTTTTGTATTTTTAGTAGAAACGGGGTTTCACCATGTTAGCCAGGCTGGTCTGGAACTCCTGACCTCAGGTGATCCCAAATTGTTGGGATTACAGGCCTCACCCATGACTTTCTCAGCTATTCACTCATCCACTGCTCACCAAATACTAGTAAACTAAAAGGGTAGCTGGTCTGAAGGTGGCTCCCACAGGGTCCTGGCCATTTCAGAAGGCTGGGCCCTTTCTTCTCAAAGCACATCAAGCAGAGGTCCAACCATGACCCACAGACTGCCCTTGTTAATCTGACCCCTCCATACTCATTCCAAAGTGCTCAATAGCATTCATTTGAAAAAGTAAAACAAACTAAAATTCATACTAAGATGGTAGTCCCTTGCTGTATGACAAGCTTAGGGGTGCAACTCCTTGCCTGCAGGTCTCCAGACACAGCCATGATTTAAGGCCCATGCCAGTGTCTTTAGAGAAGCTTTGTGGGTCTCTGGAGCCTGTAAGTTCAGAGTGTCTGAAGCCTGGGTTTCTGACATTTCCATGACAACACAGACTAACTGCGGCAAAGGACCAGAGATAAGGACTCAGAAAGACAACATGTTAAATGCCCAGCACCAGGATCTACCTACCTTTAAACATCTATTCATTCATTTACATACTTACTAAGCTCAGGAGCTGGGCTTTTACTTTACTTACATTATCTCATTCACAAATATTTGCTCTTCACCCTACTCCCCATCCTCCTCCTCAAAGTAAATGGTGCTACCATTCAGCCAGTTGCTTAGGCAGAAACCACAGTCACTGCGGATTCCTTCTCTTTGCTGACCTCACATATTCAGTTCACCAGCAAGCTCTGTGGATGCTAACTCCAGAACAGATCTCAAATTCATCCATTTTCCTCCAAGTTCACTGCCACCACAAACGTCTTGGCTAAATCATCTCTGCTCAGGGATATTATGGCTTTCCATCTGATTTCCTCATTTCCACTCCTATCCCCTTTAAATTTACATAACAGGAATAGTTTGCTTCTCAAAATGTAGAACTGGCTCAAGTCACTCTCCTGTCCCTCACTCTACACAGGGCTAGGTCTCCTGTCATTCTTTTTTTTTTGGGGGTGGGGGGTGGGGTGAGGACAGGGCCCCATTCTGTCACCCAGGCTGGAGTGCAGTGGTATGTACATGGCTCACTGCAGGCTCGACCTCCTGAGCTCAGGTGATCCTCCCACCTCAGCCTCCTGGGTATCTGAGACCACAGGCAAGCGCCACCACACTGGGCTAATTTTTGTATTTTTTGTAGAGATGGGGTTTTGCCATGTGGCCCAGTTGGTCTTGAACTCCTGGGCTCAAGCGATCCGCCCGCCTCGGCCTCCCAGTGTTGGGACTACAGGCATGAGCCATCATACCCCGCCTCCTGTCATTCTTTAGTTCTTAAATGTTATCTCCTCAGAAGACTTCCTTCACCGTTCAATCTAAGAAAACACACACACAAACACACACACACACACTCATTTTCTTTCTTCACAGCACTTGCCAGTTTGCAACTACTTTATGTGTTCATTTATTGGCTTATGCACCAGAGAAAACCGTTCGGGGGCTAGAAGCCATGTCTTCACGTTTTCTGCTGATTTTCTGAACACCTGCCGCCGTGTCTACCACAAAGTAAGACCTCAATTTGTTGAATGAATAGATTAATTTTTTCATCACTAATGTGCCATTGTTACTAACACTCATACAGAGAAAGGATCCACCCAAACCCCCAACCGCCAAGGAAGCCGTCCGTGCTCCTGAGGCAGGGGAAGGCCAAGTGCTCCTCCAACTCCCCCACTCATGGTTCTACCCAGGATGTGTCACGTGACCAGCGACAGCGTCCCTCAAACCTGGAGTGGCCCACACACTTCCCCTCGCATCCAGGGTCCTCCGCGGGGATCAGTATCACCTCCTTCCCTCCCTGCTGGAGCTCCACTCTGCCTCCCCGCCTCGCCCCGCTCTGACTACTGCGTCCCATTACCAGCTGTTCGGGTCCTCAGCGGCAGCACCACAGACGCCATGTTTGCGTTCACTCACTTCCGGTCTCGAAAAGGTTCTACTTCCGCTATCAGGAGATCTACTTCCGGGCCCTGCGTGGCAGTTGAAAGAGTGGCGGGAGAAGTTGCAGGTGAGTGTACCCCGCTGCAGGCCAGCGGATTAGGCGGGACTTCCCTCCTGAGCACCTATCTGCAAAGTCTTGGTGGCTAGGGCGTCCAGGAGCCTCTGCAGCGGACCGCCAGCCTGAGAGGCGCAGAGCTTGTCGGACAGGGGCCCGCTTGTCTCACTCCCCTCATTTGCAGATGTCAACGGAGGCCCAGCGAAGGGTCAGAGATGAGGCCCCCTCCCTAGTCATTCAACTTACTTTATTCAGCCAGCTGTGTGCTAGATGCTGTACTAAGCGCAGTGGATGCATTATTTTATTTAATTCTCACCACCTAATAAAATGGGTGCTGTTATCATCCCTGTTTTACTAAGGAAGAAACTGAGGCTTAGGCAGGTTACATGTCTCCTCCTGGGTCATACCTACAGTGTTAGTAAATGTTCCAGGAATGATTAGCTTTGCATATGACCCAGCAGTTTTACTCCTAAGTATATACACGAAAGGGATTTGAAAACATACCCCTATAAAAAGTAGTACATCAGTGTTCATAGCAGCATTATTCATAATAGCCAAAAAATGGAAACAAATTAAATGTCCAAGTGATGAATGGATAAACAAAATGTAGCGTATCCGTACAATGGAATATTATTAAGTCATGAAAAGTAATTAAGTACTGATACAGGCTACATCACAGATAAACCTTGAAAACATGCTGAGTGAAAAAAGGCACAAAAGGCCACATATTGTATGATTCTATTTATATGAAATATCCAGAATAGGCAAATGCATAGAGACAGATGTATGGTTGCCAGGAGCTGGGGAGAGGGAGGGAATGGATAGTGACTGCTTAATGGCTGCAGGAATTCTTTCTGAGTTGATGAAAATAGTGATGATGGTTGCACAACATTGTGAATATACTAAAGAACTACTGAATGTACACTTTTAAAAGGATATTGTGCTGTGCAAATTATATCTCTATTTTTATTTTTATTTTTGTTTTTCTTTAAAGCAGGGTCTCACTCTGTCACCCAGGCTGGAGTGCAGTGGTACAATCACAGCTCATTGCAGCCTTGACCTCCCAGGCGCAAGCGATCCTCCCACCTCAGCCTCCTCACTATCTGGGACTACAGGTGTGAGCTACCATACCCAGCTAATTTTTGTATTTTTTTGTAGAGACGAGTTCTCACTATGTTGCCCAGGCTGTTCTTGAACTCCTGGACTCAAGTGATCCTTCTGCTTTGGCCTCCCAAAGTCCTGGGATTATAGGCATGAGCTACCATGCCCAGCCTATGTCTCAATTTTTAAAAAGATCAGTTTTTGACCAGCTGTGGTGGTTCATGCCTGTAATCTCAGCACTTTGGGAGGCCAAGGCGGGCAGATTACTTGAGTTCAGGAGTTCAAGACTAGCCTGGCCAGCATAATGAAAACCCGTCTCTACTAAAAATACAAAAATTAGCCAGGCGTGATGGTGGGCACCTGTAATCCCAGCTAGGCTGAGGCAGGAGAATCGCTTGAACCTGGGAGTGAGGTTGCAATGAGCCAAGATTGTGCCACTGCACTCCAACCTGAGTGCCAGAGCGAGACTCCATCTCAAAAAAGAAAAACTTTTGACATCTCCATTTCAAATGTGAAGATCAACAAGGGGGTGGAGGTGTTAAATCTTGTTACCACCTCCCCCCATTAAAATTTTGTAATGGTAACTCTACTTTGTTTATACCTCAACTTGACCTGGAAAGAATTTGAGGAGGATTCCTGTTAGATTACCAAGAGTTAGAGTTCCAGACTGAATGTGTTGGGACCATGTCATATTTCTCTGTTTCTGTATTCTCTGTATCTTATATTTATGTCATAAAGCCTGGCTATGGAACACAGCTGGTGGACTGAATTGAATGCTCTAGTCTGTGTCGTATGTCTCTTTTCCTTTTAGGGAATTATTTGATAGCACATACTGATGGCTCTAAGGAAGTCATCACCCTCACGAGATTCTGGTGATAGTGACTCTGAGGAGTTGCCAACATTCGCCTTTCTGAAGAAGGAACCATCTTCAACAAAGAGGAGACAGCCTGAGAGGGAGGAGAAGATTGTAGTGGTTGACATCTCAGATTCTGAAGCCTCCTGTCCTCCAACACCAGGGTTACTTTCACCACCTGTGTCAGACACAGCTGAAACTGTCACACAAACGCAGCCAGTCAGGTTGCTAAGCAGTGAAAGTGAAGATGAAGAAGAATTTATTCCTCTGGCTCAAAGGCTTACATGTAAGTTTCTGACCTACAAGCAACCGAGCCCTGAGGACTCTAGCTCCCCAATTAAAAGTGTTTTGGATCATCAAAATAATGAAGGTGTATCATGTGACTGGAAAAAGCAGCCCTTTCCAAAGATCCCTGGAGTTCCTCTCCATGATACCCCAGAGAGGAGTGCAGCAGATAACAAGGACCTGATCTTAGATCCATGCCGTCAGCTTCCAGCCTACCCCTCTACCTGCCCTGGCCAGAGCAGCAGCTTGGTAGTAACCAAAGCAAATTCTGATATCCTCCCACCACAGAAGAAAACCAAGCAGAGTCAGAAGGTCCAGGGAAGAGGCTCACAGGGATGCCGGCAGCAGAGACAAGCAAGGCAGAAGGAAAGCACCCTGAGACGACAGGAAAGAAAGAATGCAGCACTGGTTACCAGGATGAAAGCCCAGAGGCCAGAGGAATGCTTAAAACACGTCATTGTGGTGCTGGATCCAGGTCCTCACATGTATCTTTGTCCTGTGCTGAGTTATCTGCTTTCTGGACCACCCACTGACAGTCCCTTTTCTATCTGTTGCAGTGCTTTTACAGATGGAAGGTGGGGGCCAGCTCCTGGGAGCACTGCAGTCCATGCAGTGCCCCTGTGTGATTGAGGCGCAGGCTGTGCCTTGCAGTGTCACTTGGAGGAGAAGGGCTGGGCCGTCTGAGGTAGGGGTTTTCTGGCTGACATTTCCTCCTCCTCCCCTTGCAGTTACAGGATAAATATGTTTTTATTTTAAAGGATATTTAGCAGTCAGCGCCCCAGCAGGAAGAGAGATGGCACATTCAACTCAGGGTAATTGAAGGAAGATTGAATAAAGGGACTGTTTGCCAAGGCATGGGCAGGGTACGAGGAAACTACTAGTGACAGCATGGTACCTCACAGTAATAACAGCACAACTTACGGTTTTTCAACCTCAGAATTATTGACATTTTAGATTGGAGAATTCTTTGTTTTGGGAGCTGTCCTGTGATGTGCAAAATGTTTAGCAGCATTCCTGGCCGCTATCTACTAATGTACCCCTCTCAGTCATGACAAAAAAAATGTCTGCAGACATTGCCAGATGTCATTTGTGGGGAAAAATCACCCCCGGTTGAGAACCATTGGCATAGCTGTTACCATCCCTATGCCTGAAGGGATGAGGGGAAGGAGTGGTTAACAGAATCCAGGAGAGAGACATGGAGAGAGGATCACCTTGAGCGAAGCTATGAGCTGCCATAGAGGGGGACGGCAAACCCTAGGTGACCCCGCTGGGAGGGAGCCAGGGGAAAAATACCCTGACTTCACTTTCCTCCTTCCCACTAGTCCTCTCCTCGGGTTCCCCGCTGGTGACACCCAGCTGGGAGCCAGAAGACATGTGGGCCCTGTGTTTTTTGTAGAGATCGTAGAGTGGAGCTTGTATATTTGGTAGAGACGCGGTTTTGCCATGTTACCCAGGCTGGTCTTGAACTCCTGAGCTCAAGCAATCTGTCTGCCTTGGCCTCTCAAAATGCTGTGACTACAAGTGTGAGCCACCTTGTCTGGCACTAAGATTCTTTATCTCACCAGAAGCATCTTGTATGAAAAAAGAAAAAAAAAAAGTATTTTTTCCTCTCTCTGATTTCTTTTTTGGATCTGATAACTTTCTCAGTAACACAGGACAGTTCCCCACACTTTTTACTCTGGGGGTGTTAGTAAGCCTTTATATTCATAGAGCAGCTTACCCTCTCAAGGCACTCCCACATTCTCTCTTGTGTTTCTGTCAGTCATCCTATAGGGTAGGACTTCTCCCCACATCACAGGTGGGGAAACTGGGGCCCAGAAAAGTTAAAAGCCTTATAGAGGATCACAACGGGAATGAGAACCCAGAGCTCCCCCGACCTATAGGTCTTGCTTTGCTTATAGGGACCCAGTCAGAAAACTTTCTATAAAAGTCCTGCTCCCCAATTACTCCATAATACTGTACTGCTGGAGGATTGTTGGCCTTGAGGCATTCTTGACTTTGATTATGCCCTACCTGTGACAAACGGGAGGTGCTCTCATAGACTGAAGTTTCCCTTGTGATTCTTGTCTTTGTCACAAAAGAACTTACATGTTTGTAAGGGCCACTCAGCTCACAGCATCTGCCTTCAAAGCCAGAGTCATTTACTTGTACTAAATCCTTTGGAAGAGTTTCCCTTTCCTTCATTCCCCTATTCAAAATGTACAGAACAAATTGGCCCCAGCCCCTTTCAACTTGCTATGTTCCTTTCTCCTTTTTTTTTTTTTTTTTTTTTGAGACAGAGTTTCACCCTGCTGCCCAGGCTAGGGTGCAATGGCGTGGTCTCGGCTCACTGCAACCTCCACCATCTGGGTTCAAGTGATTCTCCTGCCTCAGCCTCCCGAGTACCTGAGATTACAGGCATGCACCACCACGCCTAGCTAATTTTTTTGTATTTTTAGTAGAGACAGGGTTTCACCATGTTGGCCAAGCTGGTCTCAAACTCCTGACCTCAGGTGATCCGCCCACCTAGCCCTCCCAAAGTGCTGGGATTACAGGTGTGAACCACTGTGCCTGGCCTGCTGTGTTTTTTTTTTTTTTTTTTAAGACAGAGTCTAGCTCTGTTGCCAGGTTGGAGTGCAATAGTGTGATCTCAGCTCACTGCAACCTCCGCCTCCCAGTTTCAAGCAATTCTCCTGCCTCAGCCTCCCGAATAGCTGGGATTATAGGCATGTGCCACCACACCCAGCTAATTTTTGTATTTTTAGTAGAGATAGGATTTCACCGTGTTGGTCAGGCTGGTCTCGAACTCCTGACCTCATGATCCGCCCACCTCGGCCTCCCAAAGTGCTGGGATTACAGGCGTGAGCCACCACGCCCGGCTGCTATGTTCTGTTCTTATTCACTGCCTCTGAGATGCAGGGCACCAAGACTGAACAATTGAGGGCTGGGAGGGATAGCAACACTGTTTCTTGCCACAGTGACTTCATTCCAGAGGGATAATGCATAAGGGGTGGGAGTTAGTTCATTCACCCAGAAGACCTGGGCCACTCTCACAGGTGCTCATTACCTGCTGACCTCCTTCCCTGGGCTGTGTTCCGGGTACTTTGGCAGGACGGAGAGGACTGGGTAGAGGAGCCAACAGTTCTGGTGCTGCTCCGGGCAGAGACATTTGTGTCCATGATCTACAATGGAAAGCAGGTGGGCCAAGCCAGAGGGTGGGAGGACATGGAACAGAGGGCTAACTCTTACTAGGAAGCAAGTATTAATGCAGTTTCTGCCCCTTCATGCAGGGAAGCCTGGACAGCACTATGAAAGGGAAGGAAACGTTTCAGGGCTTTGTAACTGACATCACAGCAAGGACAGCAGGGAAAGCTCTGTCACTGGTGATTGTGGATCAGGAGAAATGCTTCAGGTTTGGATTTGCCCTGGTGATTTCATGTTAAAAGGGGCAGCTCTTGGGCCAAGAGGGGTGAGTTTATTCTTCACAGATGTAGGTCACTCTGCAAGGTAGTCTGTCTCTAACAAGCCCGGGGGGATGCTCTGGTCCAGTCTTCTTCCGCATCTTCTGCCTGACTTCAGCCTGGAGCTGCTGTCCTTTGATTTCCTCCCCTGCACCAGCACTCAGAATCCTCCAAGCAGAGGGAAACAGGGAACAAATAAACAGACCAAGGAGAAGCAACGGAAACAACCAGAGGCCAGCATAGGGTCCATGGTATCCAGGGTAGACGCTGAAGAGGTAAGAACATCCTGTTGCCTGAATCGGGCTGGGTACTCACTGGTCACCTGAGACTTCCTATTGATAAAGAATAAAATGCCTGCTGCATACTGCTTTCTGTCTTGGCACTGAGAAAGAGAGAAGGTGCCAAACAGGGAGCCAAGGGGCTATGGTGTGGCTTTAGTGGACAGTGACTTGCAGCTAGTCTCTGTCTACCCCTCCCGTCCATCGTTGCTTTTGGGTTTCTAGGCATTGGTGGATCTGCAGCTACACACAGAAGCCCAGGCTCAAATTGTGCAGAGCTGGAAAGAACTGGCTGACTTCACATGTGCATTCACAAAGGCTGTGGCTGAGACGCCCTTCAAGTGAGTAACCCCAGCAAGTCCAGCCTCCACGCTGGGCCTTGTCCTTTACCATGGCTCTTGCAGTCAAAGCAAATGTCCCTTTCCCCTCATCTCTACAGTCAGCCCATTGTCTCTCAAGCTGGAGGCAGAAGGAGCTGACCTCATGCTGGGGATTCTTGGGAAGAGTCCTCAAGCCTAGCCCCTTTTCAAATATTCTGCTTTCGCTTATGTGTAAGTATGTGTTCTACAGGCTGACATCATAGGCCAGGTTACCATAGGCCAAGTTACCAGGATTCATTACAGGTCAGATCACAATGTAATAAGCACTCGGAAAGGAAATTTTTAGCCTACTTAGTTCAAGGAGTGTTCATTGTCAGAATTTAAAATAAGTAAATGACCTCAGAGACAATCCAGTCCAAGTCCCTTATTTTATACTTGAGGGGACGGAGGCCTGAAGAGATTGACTTGTCTAAGGTCCTAGCAGTGAGAAGAACCAGAAATAGACTCCAGATTGCCAAATATCGAAGAATCTGGTACCTTTTCTTCTACGAAAATGGACTAGACGTAGTTTTTAAATTAATTAGCAACTGGCACTATACCTGGGAACAAAGTGAGCAAATTGTCAAAGGCACAAAAAGGCCAGATGTAACATGGTGCCCACCTCTTCCAACGTCAGTGGGTGGGTTTTTCAGTTGCCACTTGAGAGAACAGGTGTAAGAGAGTAATGAGCAACTTGCAGCTCTCCAACTATGCTGTTGCAGGAAACTCCGAGATGAAACTACCTTCTCCTTCTGTGTGGAGAGTGACTGGGCTGGAGGGGTGAAGGTGGACCGTGCTGGCAGGGGTCTCGCACTGGTCTGGAGGAGACAGATTCAGCAGCTGAACCGAGTCAGCCTGGAAACGGCCAGTGCAGTTGTGGATGCCTATCCCTCCCCACAGCTCCTGGTACAGGTATGCCACTCCAGGGCTCAGGGGTCACTGCCCATTGCCTGCGCGTTCAGTGAGCCTCCAGATTTCCATGGACAACTGTTGAGGGCCCACAAAGGCCTCACAGGTCAGCAGTGCAGGTCTGCTAAGATCAGAGTTGCTAATGCTGACCCAGGGAGGGAGGACAGGTTCTCATGCCCCAAGCCAAGCATAGAACCCTCCATGCTCATGGAGAAGGGATCACTGTGGATGGTACCATATTAAGAGGTCATGTACCACTTCCAGGCTTATCGGCAGTGTTTTTCGGAGCAAGAACGCCAGAATTTGCTTGCAGACATACAGGTGCGCCGTGGGGAAGGTGTGACATCCACTTCTCGCCGCATTGGACCAGAGCTATCCAGGCGTATCTACCTTCAGATGACCACTTTACAGCCACATCTCTCTTTAGATAGTGCTGACTGATTCTAGCCCTCAGGGATGGGATGAAAAGCTGGAAACTTCCACCTTCCCAACCTCAGAGCCAGACTGCAATGAAGAGACTGGCAGTACCTCCTGAAATACAAGCCTAGGTGAGGCCCAGTCTTTCCTGGGTCTTGTTATTTGTGAAGGTCTGCCTGTCAACTGGGGCAGAGACTGAAATACTGCCACCTACCTTTGGCATTTAATGTTCCTCTCCTGGCAAAAATTCAGTCACAAACCACCCCCACTCCTACCCAGCCAACCCTCAAAACACAAAGGAACAAAGACAGTCCACTCAGACACGTATTTAATAACTGTAGAAATCCAAAAGAATTAGCATCAAATCTTGGAAGTCATGAGTGAAGCTGTGGGTTGGCTTGACTGGGCTCAGCCACTGAGCTGCCTCAACCGGCCAAGGAACGGGATTATGATGACTATGCAGACTTCTATGTTGTCTTCATCTCATTGTATGTATTATGTATTTAGTTTCAATAAAGCATTTGTACCAATGGCTCTGGAGCTTGGAGGAAGACTAAAGGAATGTGTAGTGATTCTGAGTAAGGTGTAGACCTACGCAGCAGAGCTATGGGGGAGAAGATTAACAAAGTCCTTTCTTCCAATATCAGGACAGTCATGAGTGGCAGTCCCATGCAAAAGGTCATTAGGGTTAAAAGGCCCTCTGTCTCTGAATTATGACAGATTCTTGCTCCCTCCGGGGGGAGCCAAGGAGCTTGCAACTGGGAGTCTGCAGTGAATGAGCACCATGACACAGTCATTTCTGATCCCTCTATCCAGCTGTTGTGAAAAGATGAAGCAAAGGAGGCAAGAAAATGCTTACTCTAGCAGACAAGAGAATGGACAGCGCGATCCTTGTTTGTGCTAGTCATTGGGTGATGCACCACTTTTCAGCTCCATGATGCTACTTGTTTCCCTTCATTTCCTGTTTCCATTTATTCCCTTCAGTTATGGTCTAGAATCAAACAATTCTAAACCTCAGTGTCTTATGAAGCTGACACTTCAAAACCTGCAAAAGCAGGTTGCCTTTGAGGTATTTAGTCACACCAAATACAACTAGAGCTGTCATAGACAGTGTAGGTTTGCAGAGATCCACCTCCTTGCTTACTGGCAATTAGGGAATTAATGCTCTAAAATTGAGGCAAGGAGCCTGGACTGTTGCCATTTTATGGAAGCCACATAAGTTGGGCAGGACTCCACAGGAGCTGCCATGACCTGATGATAGCAAGAGATTTCTATCTCTGAGTCATGAAATCTGTCTACCATGAAAGATTCTATGCTTCGCCTGAGGAATGATCAATTCTGGTGTGAGTTCTAGTCTCTCAGAACATTATAAAGGAGGGAAAATGATGTAAAGGGAAAAAAGAATACCAGAGTGGGAATCCAGTTTTGCCTCAAACTAGCTAGGAGACTAGGCAAGTCATGGAAGACCTGTTTCTCTGTCTGCAAGTGTTATATTGGACTGGATGGTCATGAAGTCCCTTTCATAGCCACAGATTTTGTGTGGCTGCTAAAATGCTTGTATCTCTGAGGTCCTGAAGAAAACAGGAATACCCCTACCCCCTAATTTAGACTGGATTTACTGAGTGTGGTGTTTTAGTCCCCAAAAACTTCCTCCTGATCTGCCCTGATTCCCCAGGGAGGCATGAAAGGAAGGGTTTGTGGCATACAAAAGTATAAATGTAGTGACAGCTGACCATTTAGTAGAAACGAGCCTTGCCTTTACATAGCTTTGTATAACAACTAGAAAAGGCTATGTTTTCTCTCTCCCCACCCCCAAGCCTACTCCTTTAGGCATGCAGGTAACTGCTCCCCCCGCCGTCACCTCCCATTTCTCCTCATTCCACCAGGGAACCCTGACTAAGGAACGAAGAAGTCCTACAAAGAGGAGGTCTCATGTACCCAATCTGCAGCCATTTGATGATGGCAGGTAGGTCTGATGCTAAAAAGAGGTTGTGTCCAGCAGAACCCAATTCCATAGGAATCCAAACTCCAAGGCTGGGAGGCAGCAGGTGCTGGGGACAAGCTCACTGCTGAGAGTCGGTCTGGAGGACCCACTGGAGGATCTCATGGCGGCGTAGACCCTGGACTGCATTGTCATAGATGGTGTTCACGCTGGTGCAGAGGGGCTGCTGCTGTAGCTCTGTCACCCGACAAGCAACCAGCCCTCCTGCCACACCAAATAGCAGCAGCAGCAGCAGCAGCTTCAGCACAGCCCAGGAACGAGTGTGCTTCCGGGGTGGTGGCTTGCGGGGACGGGAGCCGGACTTAGATTCTGGAGGAACAGTAACAGTAGACAAAACAAGTTCAGTCAGAGGAGACCCACTCTATAACAATCCCTGCTAGTCTCCTCCGTACAGATCTACCTACATCCCTTCCTCAAGCAAAAACTCTCCAGGACTTGAAGACAAAAAATGTCTCCAGAGACCGAAACAGAAACACCTTTTCCCTTGGATCTTGAAACTGGGACTCATTCTGTGTGTCTCGTGTAGCTCACAGCCCTCAGGGTCCTAAGTTCTCCTTGGTAACATGGTGATCCACACCTCTTGGGATCGCAGAGGGAGGGGCTTATCAGAAGGCACCCAGCGCTGACAGAGTACTGTCCACTTGGGGAAGCAGGGTCAGGATTTATCATTATTGTCATTATGATATAATGTGTATATAAAAAGAAAGCCCAAAAGGTAATACACCATATTGTACGCAGTGATGATTGCTAGGAATGGGGGAGTACAGGTGGTTGCCATTTTCTGATATATGTATCTAGATAGATAGATATCTTTTCTCAATTCTTTGCAATGAACATATATTACATTTTTAATTAGAAAAAAATTGGTTTTGAGATTTTTAGACAAAATTTTAAAAAACTTGACTGAGCATCCACAATGCCAGGAACTGCATGACCCTGCTTCCTCATTTAATCCTTATTACTACCCTGTATGATCTTCGTTTTCAACAAGGAAATTAAAAACCAGTGAGATCAGGAGGGTGGGGGCCTGTGGTTCTGTGCTGCTCAAGACAAGGGTGAGTAGGGGTAGGGCCACAGGCCTCCACTCTCTGTACAGAGCTCCTTCCCTCACCTGCCTCTCCCTCAGGGGTCCCTTTTCACCCAGAGGGTATCTGATCCTCTGCAGCATATGGAGCCACATCACTAACGAAATTCAACCAGACATATTCAGGTAAAACACAAAGATGTGTTTTCTATACAATATGCCTCCCTGAATGCAGGGAAAATGACACCTCTCGTGTTCAAGCAGAGAGGGGTCTCACTGTCGCCCAGGCTGGTCTTGAATGATCCTCCTGCTTCAGCCTCCCAAGTAGCTGGGACCACAGGTGTGTGCCACTACACTTGGCTAATTTTTAAATTTATGTGGAGACAGAGTCTCTCTGTGTTGCCCAGGCTGGTCTCAAACTCCTGGGCTCAAGTGATCTCACCTTAGCCTCCCAAAGCACTGGGATTAAAGGCCTGAGCCACAGAACCTGACTGTAAGGCACTTTTAAGAGTAAACTTGCTGGGCACAGTGGTTCACACCTGTAATCCCAGCACTTGGGGAGGCCGCCTGAGGTTGGGAGTTTGAGACCAGCCTGACCAACATGGAGAAACCCCATCACTACTAAAAATACAAAATTAGCCAGGTGTGGTGGTGCACGCCTGTAATCCCAGCTACTTGGGAGGCTGAGGCAGGAGAATCTCTTGAACCTGGGAGGCGGAGGTTGCAGTGAGCCGAGATCATGCCATTGCACTCCAGCCTGGGCAACAAGAGTGAAACTCTTGTCTCGAAAAAAAAAAAAGTAAACTTGACCGTGTGTGATTTTTGCATTTCTTAATGATTTTAGAACCTCACCTCTAAAAAAAGGTGAGACTCTGTTCCGGGAATGCTCCAAGACATATCTGATCAAAATACCCGCACAGAAGTATGTGGGCACTGGAGAAACAAGCAAGCTGGGCACTAGCTCCCTAGGAAAGCCCCCCGTTCCCTGGCACCAAACCTCTCATCCACTCCCAAGCTTTAGAGAGTAATGTATCTGACTAAGGTGTGCAGGCCTGCTCACCCAGTCATCTATGCCTGGAAACATGAGTGTCTCCACTGTACCCCTGCTGGAACCTTACAACAGGCAGAAAACTTACTCGGGGCCTGATTTGCTTCCTTCTTAGGTTTCTTCTCCTGCTCCCGCTTGGCTGCTTTAAGGGCATCATACTCCTTTCTCCGGCGCTCCTTCTCTTCCGCCTTCTCCCGCTTCCGCAGTTCCCGCTCCTGAGCTTCCTTAGCTCGCTGCTTGGCCTCACGCTTCTTCTCTGCCTCTACAACAAAATATACCAAAATTTCACTTTTCTCTCTCAAACACTCCAGCAGTTCGCTTTCCCAAGTGATTAAAAGTACAGATTCTGCCACCTTTACCCTGGTGCCATGGTTCACATAAGAAATATTCAAAGGGAACAGTCATCTTTCTGCTCCTGGAAGTAGCCCTCCCCAAAAGCAGCTGCTCTCAGGGTTTGCTGAATGGATTCTGATTACGAGGTTCCTCTCCTCAAGCGGCAGAGAAATTAGGGTAAAATAACAAGGAGGGCCTAAGCAAAGTGTGAGGGGTAAGTGGTGCTCCTCTAGAATAAGGTACTAACTCAGAAGGCATAGCAACTGATAGCCTTCTAGCACTCAGCTATGCAGAGAAAAAGCCATGGCAGTTTTCTATGGGACTCCCATCTTCCCAAGCTTCAGAAATGAATGTGGCATGGGGGGACAAGTGAGAACAGAAAATGAGCACTCAAGTTTGGGGTTAGAAACAATGAGGCCAGGAACAGTAGCTCATGCCTATAACCCTAGCACTTTGGGAGGTGAAGCTGGGAGTATCACTTGAGGCCAGGAGTTCGAGACCAGCCTGGGCAACATAGCAAGACTGTCTCTACAAAAAAAAAAGAAAAAATTAGCTGGGTGTGCTGGCGCAAGCCTGTAGTCCCAGCTACCTGGGAGGCTGAGGTGGGAGGATTGATTGAGCTCAGGAGGTAGAGGTTGCAGTGAACCGTGATCGTGCCACTGTACTCCAGCCTGGGTGACACAGTGAGACCATGCCTCAAAGAAAATAAAAAAAGTAACAGTGGCAATGTTGTTCTTAAAAAGTGAACCTACCTTCTTACTATTGCACTGACTGCTTTCTGTTTTTTTTTTTTTTTTTTTTAAAGGCTAGTCAAGGCCGGGCGCGGTGGCTCAAGCCTGTAATCCCAGCACTTTGGGAGGCCGAGGCGGGTGGATCACGAGGTCAGGAGATCGAGACCATCCTGGCTAACATGGTGAAACCCCGTCTCTACTAAAAATACAAAAAACTAGCCGGGCGTGGTGGCGGGCGCCTGTAGTCCCAGCTACTCGGAGGCTGAGGCAGGAGAATGGCGTGAACCTGGGAGGCGGAGCTTGCAGTGAGCCGAGATCGCCCCACTGCACTCCAGCCTGGGTGACACAGCGCGAGACTCCGTCTCAAAAAAAAATAAATAAATAAAAAAAATAAAGGCTAGTCAAGTGAAGAAGTGGGAGTGGAGAAGGAAGAAAGAAATCTCTAACTGGTTGTGATCAGTTAGTTGTAAACACCACTGCGCTAGGACCAGCCTGCACTTGACTAGTCTTAAAAAACAAATAAGCCTAATAGTTTGTCAGAGTAGCCTCTAGACTTGAACTCATGAATCTGAGAACTGAACACAGGAACACATTCAGATTTACTCAACAGTTCAAGCATGTTTACACACTTCCAAATTACAACCTCCAAATTATTGGGTTCTAAAAATGCATTTCCAAATTAGTTATTTGGAAGTCTAAAATACATTTTTCCAAAGCCAGAATGCCACAAATGATGGTTAAATGTCCTTTTAGGGCTTAAAAGCCCATGTTAGCCATAATGTAGCTGAATAGTACTACTGTAAATACTGTAGCTTTCCACTGCTTCTCCATGTAGAAACAAGCTCCAAGTTCCAGCTGGGCACCAGAATGCCAAGAACACACTCCACCCAGCCTCTAGGGAACACGGGCCACTGAGAGGTGAAGGCAGCAGGGCTCAGAGTAAACATGGGCCTGCCTTGCCACAGTGGCCATGCGTAATAAGGGATGGCTGTAACTTGGCATGGTGCTCTCAGGGACTGCCTGTAATCACTACCGTACATATCCTCTCTTGAACCACAGGAGTCCTCCAGCGAGGGGCTCAGAAATCAGCCAGCCAGTCACCTACTATGTGCCAGGGGTTATTCTAAGTGCTTGAGATGCAGCAATGAAGAAAACAGGCCACGTTCCAGTGCCTATATCATTTACTTTCTAAAGGAGACAATAAACAGGTGAACATAAAGAGGACAGTGATCTGTGCCCTAAAGAAACTAGCAGAGGGGCACCTGTAGTCCCAGCTACTCAGAAGGCTGAGGCAGGAGAATGGCTTGAAGCCAGGAGGCAGAGGTTGCAGTGAGCCGAGATCGTGCCACCGCACTCCAGCCTGGGCAACAGAGTGAGACTCCATCTCAAAAAATAATTAAAAAAAAAAAGAGAAGAAACTAGCACAGGGTATGACAAAGTGAAGGTAGAATGGCTACTCTAGTCTAGTGGTTCTAAAAGGGTTACAGTTAACCTAAGGCAACATTTGAGCAGAGATGTGGGATTATGAAGCCAGCACATAGAGACTAAGGGAAAAGGAAACCCAGCAAAGCCCCTGAGACTGCAGTTGGTGTATTCAAACTCAAATTAATTGCACAGTCTCATTCGTGTGTGCAACAAGGCCGGTGGAGAGCAGGCAAGCAAGCTTGGGCCAAGGTGGGTTTTGCTGGCCTTCCTTGTCAATGAGTTTGGATTTCATTCTAAGTTCAGTGGGATGCCATCAGAGGGTTTTAAGCGAGCAGCAGCATAATTATTTATGTTTTAAAAAGATCTCCCGGACTGTTGTGAAGAGACTGAGTTTAAGGAGATGGCAGCATCATGGAGATATGCTGGAAGGCATTGTGGTGGTGCCAGAATGGTGGCTGGTTACAGAGATGGCACCAAAGCTGGAGAAACAGTCCCACATAGGACTTGCTGACAGACTGGATGTGGGAATTACAGAAAAAAAGGAGTCATTAACATCTTTCCTATTTCAGGCTTGAATAACTACAGGGAAAGTGATTTCCTATTATAGGGAACATTAGGAGGGACTGAAGGGCCATCAGGAATCTCTTTTAGCCACACTTCATATGAGTGCCTATTAACCCTCCAAGCAGAGATGAAATATAAGCAGTTGACTGCCTCTAGAGCTCAGCAGAGAAGCCAGGACTGAAGAGAGATTCATCAGATAAAAATGATACCATCCACCACAATACTGTCCCCCCAACCACCCAATTACTGCTCTTCATGACTATTCTACTGGATCCCAGCTCCTGAAGCATGAGAATCCACTGGCTGGGATGAGGACCTGAAAGACAACTACAAGAGGGACAGCCACCTACCACGTTCTACTTCCAGCCGCCGCTGCCTCTCCCGCTCCTGATCCGCCTGCACGGCCTTCATGTGCTGTAACACCTGCAAAGGGAAAGGAGGAAAAGTAGTGCTCTTCACAGTCACGTTTGCTCAGGGAAGTCTCAAAACAGACTGTTTTCAGGCTCCCAGATTATCATGATAGCAATGTAGAACTAAAAGAGTTAGGCTGAATGTGGTGGCTCACACCTGTAACTCCAACACTTTGGGAAGCTGAGGTGGAAGGATTGCTTGAGCCCAGGAGTTCAAGACAAGCCTCGGCAACATAATGAGACCCTGTCTCTACAGAAAAATGTAAAAAATGTGCCAGGCGCAGTGGCACATGCCTGTAGTCTCAGCTACTTAGGAGGCCGAGGAGAGAGGATCACTTGAACCCAGAAGGTCAAGGCTGCAGTGAGCTGTGGTCACGCCATGGCACTCCAGCCTGGGTGAAGAGTGAGACCCTATCTCAAAACAATCACCACCACCACCACCAAACTAATGGAGTTAATTGTATCTTTGTATCCTAAAATTACTGTGCCAACCTTAGTTGGAGAAGAGTGATATGAGCCCAGGTCATTAAAACTGCCAGAAAAAAGTGAAACACAATGCCAACTTGAATCTGTAAAAAGTTCTGCCATTTACACTCACTCTCACATGCATGATTCCATATGACCCTCAACAACAACTTGGGGGCAGCATTTCCTCCAACACGCCTTCCTGACTGCCTCTGCTTTGGCTACCTTAAGTCCCACTCCATCTACTCCTGTGGAATTCAACACAGGACACTGTAACCACTTGCTACCTATCTGGCTTGGTCATAAGATGGCAGATTCCTTAATGGCAGGAACCGCTGTCTGGTCTGTAGGTATCCCACAGGGCATGCTTAGCACAGAGTTTAGCTAATCGCAGGCATTCAATACATACATGAGGATTGGCTGATTCCCATTTCAAAAGGAAGAAAACCAAGACTCATAGGATGATTTGTCCACTGCTAATGGCCAGAAAGCAGCACAGCTAAGACCTGAGCACAGTCCCCTGCATTCCTAGGGCAGAGCTTGTCCCACACACTTTGACCACATGCACAGGAAAGCTCCGAGAGAAGCCTACACACAGCACACTTGTACTCGGCACTCTGAGCTCCCCAGATCCCTATCAACTCGCTCATGGATGACCTCTAACCACACAGTCGCAATGATTCTCGCTATGGTGTGTGGGGTAGGTAAAGACCTTTTCTGTTTGTATTTTTTTTAAGCTGGTATTCTTCGGCTGTAGGGGACAGAGTGTAAGCTTGGAGCCCAACGCAATCCTGACTACCCCTTATTGTATAACCTTGGCAAGTGACTTAACCTTTCTGAGCCAATTTTCTTTTTTTTTTTTTTTTTTTTTTTTTGAGACGGAGTCTCGCTCTGTCGCCCAGGCTGGAGTGCAGTGGCCAGATCTCAGCTCACTGCAAGCTCCGCCTCCCGGGTTCCCGCTATTCTCCTGCCTCAGCCTCCTGAGTAGCTGGGACCACAGGCGCCGCCACCTCGCCCGGCTAATTTTTTGTGTTTTTAGTAGAGACGGGGTTTCGCCGTGTTAGCCAGGATGGTCTCGATCTCCTGACCTTGTGATCCGCCCGTCTCGGCCTCCCAAAGTGCTGGGATTACAGGCTTGAGCCACCGCGCCCGGCCTCTGGGCCAATTTTCTGATCTAGAAAACAGAGATAAGATACACCTCTATGGAGTGCTGTGAAGAATAAATAATATAACTTGTATTGGCTGCCTTGTATAATCTCTGACATTATATGTGCTCAATAAGTACTGTTGCTTATTATTTTTACCACGTAAGAAAAAAAGAAGAAAACCCAAACTACTAGCAAAAGGGTCTTGTTTTACTACTGCACTTAACAATTACATTTGAATATGCATGCCCATGAGACAGACATGTATATTCATATTTAATTCTTATTTCTAGAAAACTCCAGACAGGCATACCTCCAGACAAGCACACACCCATCATAAGAAGTATTCAGGAGCAGACCAGCAAAAGGATCTCCTTTCAAGAGCCTGGTTTGGGCCAGGCACGGCAGCTCACGCCTGTAATCCCAGCACTTTGGGAGGCCAAGGTGGGCAGATCGCTGGAGCTCAGGAGTACAAGACCAGCCTGACCGATATGGTGAAACTCCATCTCTACTAAAAAATACAAAAATTAGCTGGGCGTAGTGGTGTGCGCCTGTAATCCCAGCTACTCAGGAAGCTGAGGCAGGAGAATCTCTTGAACCTAGGAGGTGGAGGTTGCAGTGAGCCGAGATTGTGCCACTGCACTCCAGCCTGGGCGATAGAGCGAGACTCTGTCTCAAAAAAAAAGAAAAAAAAAAAAAGAAAAGAAAGAAAAGAAAGAAAAGAAATCAGGTCTGGACCCAGAGTTAGGGCTCAGGGCACTCAGGCAGTGGAGAAGTCATGGGTCCCGTTGCCATGATGCAGGGAGTGTGGAAAGTGAGAGTCCAGGGTGTTGGCTGAGGAAGAGGAGTGAGGGGAGTGGATCACCTGAGATCAGGAGTTCAAGACCAGTCTGACCAACATGGTGAAACCCTATCTCTACTAAAAATGCAAAAATTAGCCGAGGTGGTATCCCAGCTACTCAGGAAGGTGAGGTGGGAGAACTGC
Source organism: Theropithecus gelada (assembly GCF_003255815.1). Taxonomy (NCBI): domain Eukaryota; kingdom Metazoa; phylum Chordata; class Mammalia; order Primates; family Cercopithecidae; genus Theropithecus; species Theropithecus gelada. The sequence continues at coordinate 23,327,311 of NC_037684.1, read as the reverse complement.
TTGAACCTGGGAGGTGTAGGTTGCAGTGAACTGAGAGCGTGCCACTGCCCTCTAGCTTGGGTGACAGAGCAAGACCCCGTCTCAAAAAAAAAAAATTAATTATCTGAAAACACAGGCAATGCAGAAATGGGACAGATTCTCATAGTCTGGAGTCTGTGAACTCCTGGAGGGTAAATTTTTGTCTAGCTACCCTAGTTCACAGCATACAGTAAGCACTTGATGAATACACTGAACAAATCATTTTTAGAAGTTGCTTTAATGTGTACCAAGCTGATTAAGACTAACCCATATACCCACCAGGGTTTAGGTCTTACCTGGACAGAGCTAGTAAGACCTAAACTAATTCCTGCAGACAGGCGACCTGATTCTGACTAGCCCAGGCCATTTCCCTACAAAGCCTAAAGGTGTGCTGCAGCTCCAGGACAGCTGTGCCAGGGACCATGGCTTTAGTTACCACATCCACTACGTTGCCTGGAGCTTTGGCTGAAAGACATAGGCAAATACAAAAGGCCTTTGTACTCAATAAAAATTATTTTTGTATGTCAAAAACTGTAGGATATCATCAATTTCCTATGGTTCCACATATCATCTACTGAATGGATGGATGGATGGATGAATGAAAGGTATGTATATGCTAAGGGTTTCTTGTGTCAGAGAAATGAAAGTAATGCTGACTCCTCAGGGCTCTGAGGATTGTGAGATGGTGCATGGAAAGCATCCAGGACAAGGAAAGAGTAATCAATGGTAGCTACTGTCAGTTTTCAGAACAGACATCACTCCTACAGCACCCAGTTTTCAAAAGAGGATTTCACTGATCATTTATACTGTTCTCATCTAAGGGAAAACTCTTGTCTTAGCTACTTGGTTGTGTTAACTTTGTACTTGATTTATTATAATAAGTGATGATACAGATGATGAGATTATATAAGAGGCCCTGAGCTAATGATAAGAAGTATCTTACTCTCTTACTCTCTACTTGAGACAGCAGAGACTCATCATTCACCCATGAAATCTAGTAATTAAAGTTAGGTCTTTTTTGTTCAACATGCACCTTAAACATAGCCAAGTCAGTCATTTGGTGCTCAGCTGAAGCAGCAGCAATCTGTTCCAAAGCTGGAGGGAAAAAGTGACTATAGTTGGAGTTATTAAGATAGGTATAATGCTGTTCTTTTTTTTTTTTTTTTTTTTTTTTTGAGACGGAGTCTCGCTCTGTCGCCCAGGCTGGAGTGCAGTGGCCGGATCTCAGCTCACTGCAAGCTCTGCCTCCTGAGTTCCCGCCATTCTCCTGCCTCAGCCTCCCGAGCAGCTGGGACTACAGGCGCCCGCCGCCTCGCCCGGCTAGTTTTTTGTATTTTTTTAGTAGAGACGGGGTTTCACCGTGTTAGCCAGGATGGTCTCCATCTCCTGACCTCGTGATCCGCCCGTCTCGGCCTCCCAAAGTGCTGGGATTACAGGCTTGAGCCACCGCGCCCGGCCATATAATGCTGTTCTTAATAGGCAGGGTACGACACCTTCCAGGCTACTGACCACAGACAATGGTTGTCTTGCATGCTGCTTTCAGTTCCTCACTCCTATGTCAGATGACTCAACTGTAATCAAATACCAGGTCTGCCCAGGACGTGTCTGCTTACAGCTATAAACTTACAGCTGTAACATCTTTATCATCACTTTTATTATCAACATTCCTATGACTGTGCCTCAGAAAGGCCATGGCCCCTAACCCCCTGGTACTGTTAAAACAACTGTCCACACAGTGTCATGCTGCATCATGCAAGCTCCTGGCTTCTTAAGAGAGGAAGTACTGCAGTAGAGAAGTCTTGTTCTACGACTTGTGAAGTAAATGCAGGCCGGGCACGGTGGCTCACACCTGTAATCCCAGCACTTTGGAAGGCCAAAGTGGGCGGATCATTTGAGGTCAGGAGTTCGAGACCAGCCTGGCCAACATGGCGAAACCCCATGTCTACTAAAAAATACAAAAATTAACTGGGCGGCCGGGCGCGGTGGCTCAAGCCTGTAATCCCAGCACTTTGGGAGGCCGAGACGGGTGGATCACGAGGTCAGGAGATCGAGACCATCCTGGCGAACACGATGAAACCCCGTCTCTACTAAAAAATACAAAAAACTAGCCGGGCGAGGTGGCGGGCGCCTGTGGTCCCAGCTACTCGGGAGGCTGAGGCAGGAGAATGGCGTAAGCCCGGGAGGCGGAGCTTGCAGTGAGCCGAGATCCGGCCACTGTACTCCAGCCTGGGCGACAGAGCGAGACTCCGTCTCAAAAAAAAAAAAAAAAAAAATTAACTGGGCATGGTAGCAGGTGTCTGTAATCTCAGCTACTCGGGAGGCTGAGGCAGGAGAATCGCTTGAACCTGGGAGGCGGAGTCTGCAGTGAGCTGAGATTGTGCCACTGCACTTCAACCTGGGCAATAGAGCAACTCTGTCTCAAAACAAATAAAAAACAAAAAAATAAAGTAAATGCAGAAACAAAGGTCTCTGCTTGACAGGCTCATAGTGGACATATTTCACTGGGACCTGAATGCTTAACTCCACACAAAGCTCCAGGTGCCCTAGGAAGGAAAAACAGGAGGAGGAGAAATCCCAGGGGAGTATATAAGGCGCCACTGGGAGCTTGCTGCTTACCTTGTTTGCACACTGCTTACACTGCTTCTCATCCAAGCAGTCACCTGCCACCTTGGCCAGGACAGGATCCAGGGGGTTATCCTTCAGGTCCAACCACTTCAGGTTCTAAAGAGATGGGCAATGGGCAAAGAGGCTTGTTAAGCCCAAGTTCACATACATAGACCTTCAGGTGGAATAAAATGAGCAGGAAGAATGCCCCTCTGTGTTCCACCTGTAGGAAGCGCCATCTGAGGCAGGACAACAAGGAGGTATTTCTGTCAGTCTTTCTCAGGGCCGTGCTCCAGAGTCCCTGAGTTCTCTGCCACACCTGGCCATGAAACACTGGTTCATGAATTGTTACCTTGAGCTGAGCAAAGCTGACAGGCAAGGTGACCAGCCTGTTGTTGAGGAGATCCAGGTGCTGGAGGTTGACCAGACGGCCGAAGTCTGCTGGCAGCTGCTGCAGCTTGTTCTTACTCAGGTCTAGCTTCACCAGGTGTGTGAGGCCACAGAAATCCGACTAGGATCCAAAGAGAGAAACTAAGCTAGGCTCGTCCAACACACAAGCCACGACAGCTTTAAATGTGGCCCAACACAAATTTGTAACCTTTCTTAAAACATTACGAGGTTTTTTTTTCTTCTTTTTTCAGCTCATCAGTGTATTTTATGTGTAGCCCAAGATAACTCTTCTTCTTCCAATGTGGCCCAGGGAAGCCACAAGACTGGACACTCCTCATCTAAGCCTTGGGCTCACACACTTTGCTGTAACAGTCTGGAAGCCCTCAAGTCAGAGGTATCCCCTGCAAATATCCTGGTTCTACTGTTAGCAGCCGTTCTTCCTCAAATGAAAATGCAGAGAACACCTGCCACTCCTGGTGATAATTACCAAGATGTGTATGGAAAAGGGCTTAGCACAAAGTAGGCACAAAACACTATTTCTTCATCCTCAGTTCTTGCTCCAGCCCACCCTCCACACTGCTCCTGGAGTGTCCTTCCATAGCACCCTATGCTCACCATTGATACGATCTGTCAAAACAGTGTGCTCATGCATTTTAAAAAGATCAGGCACTCCTGGAGTCCTCAGTCTGATTCTTGTTATTTGCAGCGCCTAGCACAGTACTTAACACAGATGCTCAACGGACATTCTGTGAATAACTAACTGAACAGGCTGGGGCCCAGCCTACCCAAGTCCTGGCTCTTTCTCAACACAGGTCAAAACATCCCCCTGACATTAAACCTTTGCTAAGCACTCATCTGAAAGCGATGGTACAACTTCAGCTAATGAGGCACTATTCGTGCTCCCTAGGGACTTGGAAATGCCAGTGGATCTGCAGTGCAGAGTGAAATGGAAGTTGTCAGTACAGACAACAGAACAAGCTCAGATTCAAAAGTGCACTTGGCTGAATGACCATCTGGCAAAGTGTACAATAGAAGTGTGGCTGCAAGGAATTGCTACCCTGCTTTTATATTTTTAGAGGTGGGGTCTTGCTATGTTGTCCAGGCTGGTCTCAAACTCCTGGGCTAAGTGATTCTCCTACCTCAGCCTCCTGAGTTACCAGGATTATAGGCATGAACCACAGCTCCCAACATATTCTTCTTTTATTCAACACAAAATACTTTCTGGAAGAAGTAGGATCTCAGATGCTTTTTGAATGTTAGAAACAGTTTTTGATGAGCTGTGGGAAGGTACCATGGACAATGAGCAAGGCCTAGGAGTATACTGAGAGGTGAGTGGACTAATGATCCAATGAGGACATTGCCAACTTCTGAACTTGATCCCTGAGCCACAGCCAGGGCCAAATAGGAAGTTACTCTGGAGTACAGCAAGGAGTGGCACGGCTAGAGTGATGGGTGGAAGAGGCAACAATAGCCCACTTAGGCCTGACCGTGCAGGAGCACTGCTACGTCGGAGAGGCTGAGGGGCTGAATGAATCCACTGTCTACGCAAGTGGAGCAGAAAGAGAACTAGCAGATGTTGTGCAAGAAAAATCAAAAGGATTTGATTATAGACTGAATGTGCTGACCAAATTGAGCAAATCTCAAGTAATTCAAGTCCTTTGGGAGAATAATGATAAGGTAGTCCCATAAAATCACATTCTTTCTTGCTCCCCACCAAAAGATGCACAAGGAAGCTGTTCACAGCTTTCTCCCTGGAATGCAGAGCAACTTACAAAATGGTCTCCGCATCCTCTATGCAGTAGGGAGGTAAACTATTTTTCAGAGGAATAAAATAATGTAGAAAAAAGATGGGCCCAGTAAGTTACTTAGCATCCTATTGAGTCTAGTTTTCTGTGGCCTTACTTTATCACTGTTCTGAAGAATGAGGCCTCCATCTCATTTCCTTTCCCACTGAGACTAACCACTCCACTCCACTATGCCTCCCCTACACACTCAGATTTAGCTATAGCCTGCCTGTAGGCCTATCCTGAAATTATGCCTTATGACACCCTCCCGCCCCCCATCCACCCCCGAAACAGGAAGGAGATGCATCCGAGGCACCAGAAGGAGTCATGGCTGCATGCCAGTCTTACCGGTAGAGTAGTCAGTTTATTACAAGACAGATCCAGGATGGTGGCCTTTGGAAGAGCAGCCTAGGTAAAAGAGGATGAGAAAAACCTGTCAGACCAACACCTGGAACAATTCAGTGACATCTGTTAATGAAGCATTTTCCAGAGAAAGTTCCCATGATTAGGAAAGGCCTTTTTAAAATGGCAGTAAAGAGTAACATTCCTGGGAATAAGAGGAAAAATGAGCCAGTCAACCACGATCTAAGGAAGAATGCAAACAGAAGGGACGTGGCTGTACAACATCCAAGAAGGGAAACCTTAGGCGAGGCACAGGGACTCACATCTGTAGTCTCATAGTCTCAGCTACTCAGAAAGCTGAGAGAGGAGGATCGCTTGAGCCCAGGAGTTTGAGGCTGGCTGGGCAACACAGTGAGACCCCATCTCCAAAAAAAAAAAAAAAAAAAAGGGAAGGAAGGAAGGAAAGCAAAATTTAGATTCTTAGACATTATTCCTAGCACTTTAAAAATAAATATTACCCAGCGTCCCTCTTCTTAGGTTTTGGGGCAGGGACAGTGTCTAATAGAGCTTTGCAATTTCCATACTCCCCAGTTCAGGCCCTTCCTCAGAACAAGTACTCAATATTCATACATGTTCCCTGAATCATGACTGATCGAGTAAGTAGCAGAGTGAATGACAGAGTGAAAAAACAAGGCCCTGCCCGGCACATTGGCTCACGCCTGTAATCCCAGCACTTTGGGAAGCCGAGGTGGGCAAATTACCTGAGGTCAGGAATTCAAAACCAGCCTGACCAACACGGAGAAATCCCGTCTCTACTAAAAATAGAAAATTAGCCAGGCATGGTGGCACATGCCTGTAATCCCAGCTACTCGGGAGGCTGAGGCAGGAGAATCGCTTGAACCCAGGAGGCGGAGGTTTCAGTGAGCCGAGATTGCGCCATTGCACTCCAGCCTGGGCAACAAGAGCGAAACTCCGTCTGAAAAAAAAAAAAAAAAAAAAAGGGGCCCTCACATCCCACTCTATTTTCCCATGGTGTCCAGGCTGGACAAGCTCAGCAAAACTTTCTCCCTAAGGTTAATGCTGGGCTGTTCAGATGCCTGGAGTACATGGTTTCAGAGAGCAGTCCTAGGGCAGGTTGAAATAAGGCTGGCCATCTATCTTCCTGGGGTAGAAAAGAAGGCAAATATTCAGTTAAGGATCCTCTGGCAAACTGCACTTTCTGTCACAAAGTCGTAAAGTGACGTTTGACCACCTAAAACAGTTTTAAATACTACAGTGGGAAAAACCACAATACCAGCTAGGAGTATCAGTATTTGCACCTTCCAAGCATTTTCCATTACAATGGTATTTAACCTCGCATTAAGCGTATGAGATGGAAACTATTATCACCATTGTATAAATGAGGAGATCTAAGCATAAAGGCTAACTAGCTTGCCAAGGGCACTCAGCAATTAAGCAATGGAGCTGGGAGGGGCTGGAAACCCGGTTCTAAGCATCGCCATACCCGTCCACTGTGGAAGAAAGACTGGGCCCAGGGCCCAAGGCAAATGTAATTTATCAACGTAAGAAAGCAAAGTGCGGGTCACCCAAAGTGAGTCTAGTAGGGCGTTGGCGGGGGTGGGAGGGGGAACGGAGTGAGAAAAGCAGGGATGTGGGAACTAGTTCCACGTTGACAAAACTAGATGCCTAATCTTCCTGGAGCCCTAAGCCTCAGTTTACAGGAGAAAGGTTGGGGGAGAGAGGGGCGAAGGAGACTCCCGCCAGTTTCAGCGGAATTGGGATAAGACTTTACCAGCCAAGCTGGGGGGAGACTTTAGTTTCTTCGAGGTAGGCTGCCTCAGGGCTCGGGCAGCCAGCTGGAATTGCCAGCTTCCTAGAAGAGCCAGGTTCTGGGCCACACCCAGGTCTACCAGGAGGCCTACTCCCCCGGAACGAGTCACTCATTCATTCTCGAATACATCCAGTAACTGCTCCGTGGGCTCCTACTCTGGGTCGGGCATGGAGCTGGGCGCTGTGAAAGTCCCCCAAAGGTGGCAGATTCGTTTCTTGGCCTGTAAAAAGTCTAGGGCCAGAGAAGCAGATCTTCCCTATGCTCTGGAACTGCGCCAAAGTGACACGTGTACATCCCGGGAAGAACCTTGGGCTGGACGCGGCCTCCCAGGGTACTTAGTCCCACCACCCTGCTTTTTTTTTTTAAAGAAAAGGAAACTGATGCTTCGGAAAGTAGGTGGCCCACACAGGCGCCAGCGCCAGGCGAAGGTGGGCGCCTGGGTCTCGCGGGACGATACTGACCAGCTCCTTCACCGGGACTTCATTCAAGTCGCTGAGGCTCAGGTCCAGTTCGTTGCCGTCCAGCTTGTCGCGGAGGTTCCCGCCCTTGCTACCGGCCTTGGTCATGGTAACGCCGGCTGAGCGGGCCCCGGCTCGGGGGTTCCGACTGGCGGGTGAAAGGAGCTGAAATGCCGCTTGTCAGTTCAGCAGTCCCCCACCCAAACAACGACGCCTGAGCCCTCCGTCGCCGCCGGTGCGAGACCGCCTCCGCCCGTCCGCCTGCCGGCCGCACTCCGAGCCCCGTGGCTAGCTCCCACCGGTGCCGCGACGACGACCACTTCCGTGTCCACGTCACCTTCCGCGACCACTGAGATGGGCTGGGCCAGAGCGGCCCGAGCGTGTGCGGGCACGCCCCCTGGTGCCCAGAGTGATACACTGCACGTCGCAGCCGCCGGAGGGGTGGGATTGGAGGCTGCGAGCCCGGTTCACCGGTAGCCCTCGGGCATTATTGCTGGCAGTGCCAAGAGGCAAAAGGGCACGGACTGGACGCCAGAAGATTGGGTTGACATCCAATACTGACCTCATCTGATCACCCAAATCCCCCTGATTAGGAGCAGAAGCTGGGTGTCCTCTAGAACTGCTCCCTGTCCTCTACTTAACCCCCGAATAACCATCATCGGGAAAACTCGACTTCCTGAATTTCTCCTCTCCTCCCCACTCACTGCCTCAGTGCTTGTCTCTGTCCTTCCATCCACTTTCACCCCGCTCCCCGCTGATCTTTCTAAAAATCTGACCAAGTCTCTCCCCTGCGTAAAACCCTTCAAACTTGCAGCTATCTCTAGGATACGGACCACTTTCCTTTCGAGGCTGGGTCCTGCCTGCTTCTGCACCTTCCAAACACGCTCCGGTCCCTGCCTGGCCTAGATGCTGTGTAGATTTCCGGGAGGTGGCTCCCACGTCTGGCCCTCCCCTGCGATGGCCCTGCCTCCCCCCACTCACCTCTGTCTAGCTAATTCCTTAGTCTTTCAGGAAATCTCCCCTGAACACCGTGAACGCCAGACTGAGTTAGCCTTCCCCACCCACTTACGGCCCCGTGTGCTACTTTATCATCAAGAGACGGTAGAGCTTGATGGCCAAGTGGGACCTCTGGCACTAATACCCATCCACTGGGTATTCATCCTGGCTCTGCCATTTGTTACTTATAAAACCGCAGGCAATCACCAGGCTTCAGTCTTATCTATGAATCAATCTATGAGACATGTACCTAACAGAGGTTGGGGAGAACTGAAGGGGTAAAACACACCAAGAGCTTACAGCAGTCACTGGCACTTAGTAAGTACCCAATAAATATTAGCTACAATTCATGATCCATCTTGTATTATACTTATCTTTGTGTGTCTGTCCTTCATTCTGGACTGTGAGGACAGGGATTTTTGTCTTAATCATCTTCGTATGCCCAGAGTCAGCCTGTCTGATGTAGGATAGCTGCTAAATCAGATGTTTGTGGAATAAATGAATAGATAGATGAATGAACGAAGGAATGAATGAACCACTTTACCCACTCCAAACCTCAGTTTACTCATTTTGAAATGGGGATATTAAAGCTTATCTCAGAGGGGCCGAGCAGGGTAGCTCACACCTGTAATCCCAATACTTGGGAGGTCAAGGTGAGAGGATTATTTGAGGCTAGGAGTTCAAAACCAGTCTGAGCAACACAGCAAGATTCTGTCTCTACAAAAAATAAAAAAGCTTGTCTCAGAGGGGAACCAGGAAGACCAAATAAAGTAAGCACAATTGTTATGGGGAGGGTCCTTGTTCTTAGAACTCCCAAGATGGTGGCAGGCCGCTTCCAAGATGGTGGCAAGCCTCTTGTTCTCTGACCTGGGGTTCTTGGCGTCCCAGATTCCAAGGAATGGAATCTTAGGCTATGCAGTGAGTGTTATAGCTCTATTCAGCTCAATTAGGACAAACCCAGGCACTTAGCCATGCAGAAACAATGGCAAGCCTTAGCCTGATCGGGAGCAGCAATGGGTGCCTAGCTGGATCAGGAGCACAGCGGACACCCTGCCAGATCCAGAGGGGTGGAAGTCAGTGGTGGGTCTGTGACAGCAGCAAACAGCAGTGGTGGACCGTAAGCAAAAGCTCAGCTCAAGCCATAACACGGACCAGAAGAGTGTGCAGTTGCAAGATTTAATAGAGTGAAAACAGAGCTCCCATAAAATGGGAGGGGACCCAAAGGGGGTTGCCATTGCTGACTCGAATGCCTGGGTTTATATCCCTATCATTGTCCCTCCTCCTGTGCTCTCAGGCGATAGGTGATTGACTATTTCTTTACCTCCTGTTTTTGCTTAATTAACATTTTAGTGAGCTCTCTTTACTACCTGATTGATCGGGTGTGAGCTAAATTGCAGGCCCCGTGTTTAAAGATGGATGCAGTCACCTTCCCAGCTAGGCTTAGGGATTCTTAGTTGGCTTAGGAAATCCAGCTAGTCCTGTCTCTCAGTCCCCCCTTACAACAGGAAAATCCAAGTGCTGTTGAGGAGGTTGGCTGATGACTGCTCTAACTGCTTCCTGCTGAACTGAGGCGTAGTAGGGGTCATGCAGTTGAGATTTCCTCGGGAGGGGTGCCTTCGATGTCACCAACATCAGAGCATGGATTAGCAGGCTGGTCCAGGGGTCCGCAGTAGATCTTAGTCATGGACTGCATCGGAGGCTCCATTTGAAGAACCATTTGTAGTTTTACAGCTTCGATTCTGGAAGAAACAAACTTAACAAGGAGGTTAAAGATACAGGGATTGAAATGTATGGCCTGTAGTGCAGGGGATTATTTCTTTGGCACACTTCACTGGCCCTGACAATCTGCTTGATAGTTTTGAAAAACTCTGGTCCAGTAAATAATAATTTGGCAATCTGATGGGTGCTATCAATACCTAAGTGAAAGGTTTGGTGAAGGGTTTTAAGTAATTTCCATTGGTTAGCTGCAGGCAAAAGTATTTTTCCTTCTCCGGTGGCTAGCCATTCTGGGGGGAGGAAACTATGTCCTCGTGAGGTTCCCCATTCTATTTCTCCTGCTGAGTACTGGGGCTTGTTTCCCGGAGGGGATTACCCCATACTAGGGGTTCTTCTATAAGCATTTCTAATGGAGGGTCCTGCCTTGCGGCTCTTTTGGCTTCAATATCTGATTGGCGATTCCCTTCTATTTCTTCTTTCCTTTCCTTTCTGATGACCCGGCAGTGTAAGACTGCCACCTCTTTAGGTTTCTGTGTAGCCAATAATAATCTCCTGATGGCTTCCTGATGTTTGATAGGTGTTCCCTCGGAAGTTAGAAATTCCCTTTCTCTCTGTATTGTTGCATGGGCATGGAGGACTAGGTAAGCATACTTTGAGTCTGTATATACATTTATCCTTTTTCCTTCTAATTCTAGTGTATAGTGGCCCCTGCTTTTGCTAGAATGTCTCTCCCTAACAAGGGAGTGGGGCTTTCAGGCATAATTAGAAAAGCATGTGAAAAGAGTAAAGTTCCCCAGTCACAGCTTAGTGACTGGGAGAAGTATCTAGTGACTGGCTGTCCTAGGACCCCTTGGATAGTGACACATCTGGAGGACAGTTGTCCGGGACAGGAGAGTGAGACTGAGAAGGTCGTGCCAGTGTCCAGGAGACAGTTAACCTCCTGGCCCTCAATGGTCAAGCATGGGGCTCTGTGACGGTGATGGCATGGGCTGGCACTTGCCCTGGGCACCCTCAGTCCTGCTGCTGGATCCATCTGGTTAGTGGCTTCTGACTCAGAGGACCTTCATCCCCTGGAGCAGTGGGCCTTCCAGTGATTCCCTTGACATAAGGGGCATCAACAGGAGGCAGCTTATTTCTATTCGGACGATCTTTTTAAAAATGTCCTTGGCCAGGCGCGGTGGCTCACGCCTGTAATCCCAGCACTTTGGGAGGCCGAGGCGGGTGGATCATGAGATCAGGAGATCGAGACCATCCTGGCTAACACAGTAAAACCACGTCTCTACTAAAAAACACAAAAAATTAGCCGGGCATAGTGGTGGGTGCCTGTGGTCCCAGCTACTCAGGAGGCTGAGGCAGGAGAATGGCGTGAATCCGGGAGGCGGAGCTTGCAGTGAGCCGAGATCGTGCCACTGCACTCCAGCACTCCAGCCCGGGCGACAGAGCAAGACTCTGTCTCAAAAAAAAAAAAAAAAAAAAAGGTGTCCTTGTAGGCCGTACTGGAAGCAAGCCCTATTAGGCATTCGATTTGCCCAGCCTTTCCATGTTCCAGAGCCTTCAAGGTCTGCTTGCCTGAGGGCCATGACTAAAGCGGTGGCCTTTTTCTTATCTCATTTGTCCTGTTCTGCCTGGTCCTCCTGATCTCTACTATAAAAAACTGAGGTTGCTAAATTCAAGTAGGGTTTCTAAGTTTTGCTCCAGAACTAAGGCGGACTTTTGAAGTTTTTTTTTAATGTCTGCAGCTGACTGAGTGATAAACTTATCAAGATTAGTTGGCCTTCAGTAGAGTCAGGTGACAGGGAGGTATGCTTCCTCAATGCCTCCCTTAATCTCTCCAGAAAGGCAGTAGGATTTTGTTCCTTTCCCTGTGTTATAGTGGACATCACTGAATAATTTATAGGCTTCTTCCTAGTTTTCCTTAGTCCTTCTAGCACGCAAGTTAGTAAATGTCTGCGGCACCAATCTCTATGTTCTGATTCTGTGTCCCAGTGAGGGTCTGCACTGGGAACTGCCTGCTGGCCTGTGGGGAATTGTTCTCTTTCCTCTTGTCATCCTATCATTGACCTGACTCAGATACCAGAGATCACCAAACTCTCAGGCTGCAGTTATGGCGACACTTCTCTCATTTGGGATTAGTGTCTGATCTAGCAGTAACATTATATCTCTCCATGTCAGATCAAAGGATTGTCCTAACCCTTGTAAAACATCAATATAGCCATCAGGGTTATGTGAGAGTTTACCTAGGTCTGTTTTTTGTTTTTGTTTTTGAGACGGACGCTCACTCTGTTGCCCAGGGTGGAGTGAAGCGGTTCGATCTTGGCTCACTGCAAGCTCCGCCTCCAGGGTTCACGCCATTCTCCTGCCTCAGCCTCCCGAGTAGCTGGAACTACAGGTGCCCGCCACCATGCCTGGCTAATTTTTGTGTGTGCGTGTGTTTTTAGTAGAGACGGAGTTTCAACCTGTTAGCCAGGATGGTCTCGATCTCCTGACCTCGTGATCTGCCCGCCTCGGCCTCCCAAAGTTCTAGGATCACAGGAGTGAGCCACCGCGCCCAGCCTTACCTAGGTCTATTTTAATTTGCTTCAAGTCTGACAGGGAAAAAGGTACATACACTCTGGGCCGAATTCTCCAGAATACATCTTAGGGGCATTTTTGCCTTGGGGGGAATGTTTCCTATCTGAAAAGAAAACATAGGGATGCTAGCACCCCTAGTCATTTTTCTGATGAGCATTAGTCCTAGAGCGTCCTCTATGGTCCTAATGCTTATTCCTTTCCAGGGTGCGTCACCACCCATGGACCTCTGCTTATCAGACTAGTTACGATCACTGATGTAGCAGTCCTGCACCCCTTTTCTCGCCTTTCTTGACCACAAAAGGGTCTGGGCTGCTGGATTCTAGTCCTTTACCAGCGTGCCCAACATTGCCTTTGTGCTCAGAGGCAAGTTCTAGAGCTGGGCTGGGTTCCTGAGTATTTCGTAACAACCCAGCTGCCCCATCAAGATGCATTCCCATAAACAACAGTTCTTACGCAAATTCGCTTCAGAGAGGGTGTCGGTAACCTTTTGAGTCAGGATTGAGATAGAGTCTTTTCGATTCTGTAAATACTTTAAGGCTTGGCTGAGGGCAAACAGCTCCCACATTTGAGCAGGCCAATTAGGCAATTCTTCTAACTCTGCTTCCACAAGAGTCTCCTTGTCAATTACTGAATACCCATTGTGTTTTTCCTCAATCCTGGGAGGAGCCATCTATAGTTCTGTTCTGAAGGGAGTTTCTCCTAGGTCTGGTCAGAACTTTGATGGTAATTAAAATTTAAATCCCCTGTTAGGAAATCTGCTGGGTTAAGGGAATTTTCAGTGGTTAATGTTAAATCACCTTTTTCTAACAGAATAGCCCCATACTTATAGATTTTTGAGTTAGTAAGCCACCTTTTTGCTTTTTTGACTTAGAATCATTCTGAACTGGTGAAGTGTGCTCACAATGAGGTTTCCTCTAAAAGTTACTTTTCTAGGCTGGGCACAGTGGCTCACGCCTATAATCCCAGCACTTTGGGAGGCCAAGACGGGTGGATCATGAGGTCAGGAGATCGAGACCATCCTGCCCAACAAGGTGAAACTCGGTCTCTACTAAAAATACAAAAAAAAAAAATTAGCCGGGCCTGGTGGCGGGCGCCTGTTAGTCCCAGCTACTCAGGGGGCTGAGGCAGGAGAATGGCGTGAACCCGGGAGGCAGAGCTTGCAGTGAGCCGAGATCACGCCACTGGACTCCAGCGTGGGTGACAGAGCAAGACTCCGTCTCAAAAAAAAAAAAAAGTTACTTTTCACTTTCTTCTGTTAGCAAAGCAGTTGCTGCTACAGATTGAATGCATTTGGGCCATTTGTGGGTTGCTGGGTTAAGGATTTTTGATAGGAAGGCTACTGTGGTCTCAGTGTTTTCAGGCTATGCCCTTGTTTACACTGACAACAAGGCAATATTGGAGTGTTATAGGGTCATAGAGAAGACCTTCAATTATCAATTATAGGTTTTAAATTCATCCTGGCTTTTAAAGGAATAGGGCACACTGTTTTTTCTTTACTACATTTATCTCTCTTTTTCTCTCTCTCCCTCTCTTTTTTCTCTCTATCTCTCTCTTCTCTCCTTGACTTGCTCAATTCACTTCCATCTTGATCTATTATGTTGTTGTAGACCCAGTTCCAGTTGTTAAAGTACTGGGTCATCAGTTCTAAGGCCCTGGCCAATGAGCCAAGGCTTGGAGATTGTATCACAGAGGGGTAAGATGGGTAGAAATCAGGGGAGGAGAGCATCTCACACAATGGAAGAGCAATCCTCCTAGCCATTTATAAACTTGGGGCCCTGGCAAGGGTGGTGGGGAACAGGTCCCACATAACTGCCCATGTAGAAAGCTGTATGCCTAAATTGGGAGGGACACCAGGGACAAGACTCCCTGGCTTCATAGCCTAGATGCCTAAGGACACAGCATAGAGCTGCCTTAGATCCATTTGGAGATACAACCTGCTCTGATACTTGGGAGAGGAAGTGAAAGTCTGAAGCATCAGTACCTAGGAGGCAGGGATCAGAGGAAGTAGATTCAGAGGTAAGGAGAATTTTGGGGCTACACTTTTAAGAAAGTCATGCTTGGGACCCAGGAGGTATGAGTCAGAAGGAAAGGTAGGGGCGCACGCATGGGTGACTGTTGAGTAGAGACTTCTGAATGAGCCATGATCTCAATTGGCTAACGTCGGGAGTTTGGGATGACGGCTTTCTGCCTCTAGTCAGCCCTCAGCTTCCCCAGGAAAATTGAAAGCAGAAGCTGGTTCCAGGCAGACCAACGCTCCCAACCCAGAAGGGTTGGGGGTTGTTAGAAAGCCCTTTCCCAGACAGCCTTATATCTGAGTCTTAGGTGAGGCGGCCACGCTAATCATTTTTAACTGGCCGACAGATGCCCAGTATTTTCCTCCAATTCTAAGGAAGGATAGGACAGAAGAGCAAGCAAAAGTGGTCCAATATTACTGCCTTGGAGGTCCCTTCATGGTTGCCAATATCTTACTGAGGGTCCCTGTCCTTAGAGCTCCTAAGATGGTGGCAGGCCGCTTCCAAGATGGCGGCAAGCCTCTTGTTCTCTGACCTGGGATTCTTGGCCTCACACATTCCAAGGAATGGAATCTTGGGCCATGCGGTGAGTGTTATAACTCTATTCAGCTTGATTAGGATTAACCCGGGCACTTAGCTGTGCAGGAACAATAGCAAGCCTTTAGCCCAATTGGGAGCGGCAACGGGTGCCTTGCTGGATCAGGAGCACAGCGGACACCCTGCTGGATTCGGAGGGTTGGAACAGTGGCAAACAACAGTGGTGGACGGCAAGCGAAAGCTCAGCTTAAGCCATAACAAACACGGACCAGAAAAGTGTGCAGTTGCAAGATTTAATAGAGTGAAAACAGAGCTCCCATAAAATGGGAGGGGACCCAAAGGGGGTTACCGTTGCCAGCTTGAATGCCTGGGTTTATATCCCAATCATTATCCCTCCTCCTATGCTCTCAGGCGATAGATGATTGGCTATTTCTTTACCTCCTATTTTTGCCTACTTAGCATTTTAGTGAGCTCTCTTTACTACCTGATTGGTCAGGTGTGAGCTAAGTTGCAAGCCCCATGTTTAAAGGTGGATGCAGTCACCTCCCCAGTTAGGCTTCGGGATTCTTAGTCGGCCTAGGAAATCTAGCTAGTCCTGTCTCTCACAATGGTCTACTCCTTACTGAACAAATCCCTGCTGTGCACACCTCAACCCGTCCCCAGCAAGGCACTGTGCTGGGCTTCTGGGAAATAGACAAGGGCAATTGGATCATACATACATTAGCATTTGGCAATCTCTGAATCCTTGAGCATCCATTATCTTATTTTGATAATGTACATGAGGAGACAGTGAGGCACATTTTATTGTTCTGAAGAAACCAAAGCTCAGAGAGGAAAAGCCACTTGTTCGCAGCCACACCATTGGTTGAGGGGCAGACTTTTTTATTCCAAATCCTGTTTCTTTTCACTACACCCTAATTGTCCTACCACGAAGGAGCCTACAGTCCATGCAAATAACTATTATACAAGGTAAAAGGATAAGTGCCTGAATACATAGAGATGAGATCTGTGCATGAATATGTAGGGCTGTGTGTGTGTGTAATAACATCAGGTCGACAGGTGCTAAAACATTCTTTGTGCCTCGGACTGTGCTTTACGTATATCATGTCTTTTAACTTGGCCTTCGCAACAGACTTATAAGGCAGACATTATAAGGCTGAGCTTTCGCTTGATGTCTACCACTGTCAGTTTTACAAGTGAAAACAGACATATGTCAGTTTTACAGGTGAAGTGATTGAGGTTCAAAAAGGTCAACTATTTAATGATAATCACAGCAGGAAAGTGAATGTATTCCAAGAAAGGTGGGTGCAAACCCAGCATGGTGGGGAGGAGGAGCCTATAGAGAAGAGAGAAATCAGAAAAGGCTCCATGGAGAAGGTGGCGTTTAGGTTGGGCTTTGAAGGATGGGTCAGGTCCAGACAGGCAGAGATGCAGCCCAGGGAAGCAGAGAGGCAGAGCAAGGAACTGACCACAAGTCAGTTCACTTTGGGGAAGATTTGTTTAAATCTCTTAGGCTAGAGCCCTGCAGCTTTGTGAGAAAGTGAAGCCTGTCATCTGTTGGCAGCCTTCTTCTTGGAAACAACAGGCTGGCCCTAGGCTGAACCCCTCCCCAAAGCCAAATGCCACCTTGTGCTTGGATGTCTGAGGTTGTTCAGGGAGCTGCCAAACGGAACACAAGTACCAGTAGCAATTGAGAAGCCCAAGATCAAGACCAGGACAGGAGTCATCAGCTGCCTGAAAACCCTTGGGTGTCAGGCCAATGCAGCCACTGCTAACTCTGGGGCAATCTTGGCAACTTGTTACAGTACCAGCTTCTGTTCCTCCTTCCGTAAAACAGATATAATAGCCAGGAGCAGCAGCCCCTGCCTGTAATTCCAGCTACTTGGGAGGCTGAGGTAGGAGGATTGCCTGAGCCTAGGAGTTCGAGGCCAATCTAGGCAACATAGTGAAAGCCCACCCCCCCCCACTCTAAATAAACAAATTTTTAAACATTGAAAAAATGAGCACAATAATATGAAGTAGTGCGTCAAGGATCCATAGAGAGACAGGTGAGAAAGAGCCAATAGCACTATGCAGCAGGAATCAACTTTTCTAAGGGCAGCTGAGTCCCTTTGTGCTTTGTCATCATAGTGGGAGGTGGGTTGAAAAAAAAAGGCAGTCCGGGCATGGTGGCTCACGTCTGTAATCCCAGCACTTTGAGAGGACAAGGCGAGCGGATCATGTGGGGCCAGGAGTCCAAGACCAGCCTGGCCAACATGGCAAAACCCCATCTCTACTTAAAAAAAATACAAAAATCAGGCTGGGCATGGTGGCTCACGCCTGTAATCCCAGCACTTTGGGAGGCCGAGGCAGGTGGATCACAAGATCAGGAGATCGAGACCATCCTGGCTAACATAGTAAAAACCCTGTCTCTACAAAAAAATACAGAAAAATTAGCCAGACGTGGCGGTGTGCGCCTGTAGTCCCAGCTGCTGGGGAGGCTGAGGCAGGAGAATGGTGTGAACCCAGGAGGCAGAGCTTGCAGTGAGCCAAGAGTGTGCCACTGCACTCTAGCCTAGGTGACAGAGCAAGACTCCATCTCAAAAAAAAAAAAAAAAGAAAAAGAAAAAAAATAGCTAGGTGTGGTGGCATGCACCTGTAGTCCCAGTTACTCTACTCGGGAGGCTGAGGCAGAAGAATCGCTTGAACCCAGGAGGTGGATGCTGCCGTGAGCCAAGATCACACCACCACACTCCATCCAGCCTGGGCAACAGAGCAAGACTCCATCTCAAGAAAAAAAACAAAAAAACAACAAAAAAAAGCAGTCTCAGGCCTTGAGGATGTGAGCCCCCAAAGTATATTTTAATATTGATCTCTGTTTATACAGTTTACTTACTTACATAAATTTGCTTTCTTCAAGATAGAGTCTCTGTCTCCTAGGCTAGAATGCAGTGGCATGATCTCAGCTCATTGTGCCTCTACCTCCTGGGTTCCAGCAATTCTCCTGCTTCAGCCTCCCAAGTAGCTGGGATTACAGGTGTGTGCCACCACACCCAGCTAACTTTTGTATTTTTACTAGAGATGGGGTTTTGCCATGTTGACCAGGCTTGTCTTGAACTCCTGGCCTCAGGTGATTTGCCCATCTCAGCCTTCCAAGGTGCTAGGATTACAGACATAAGCCACCACGCCCGGCTATAAATTCTCCTTAAATACTTCCACATGTGGAAACATACACCATGTTCCTGTAAGTCAGCCCTTACCAAGGTAACCCTCAAATTGAAGGCAATTGCAGATAGAAATCCTAAGATTTTTGTTTTGTTTTTGTTTTTAGACCTAAGTAAATATTCTCTTTGTTTGTTCGTTTGAGACAGGGTCTCTTGCTCTGTTGCCTAGCTGGAATGCCGTGGTGTGATCACAGCCCACTGGAGTCTCTACCTTCCAGTGCTCAAGTGATCCTCTCCACCTTAGCCTCCCTAGTAGCTGGGAC
This sequence comes from Theropithecus gelada, assembly GCF_003255815.1. Classification (NCBI taxonomy): domain Eukaryota; kingdom Metazoa; phylum Chordata; class Mammalia; order Primates; family Cercopithecidae; genus Theropithecus; species Theropithecus gelada. The sequence goes on along the minus strand of NC_037684.1, from coordinate 23,308,586 downwards.
CACAGGCATGGGCCACTGTACTTGGCTATTTTTTAATTTTTTGTGGACACGGGGTCTCCCTATGTTGCCCAGGCTGGTCTTGAACTCCTGGGCTCAAGAGATCCTTTCATCGCCACCTAGCAAAAGTGCTGGGATTATAGGCAGGCCACTGCGCCTGGCCTAATATTATCTTAAAATGCATATAGAGGGGCCGGGTGCGGTGGCTCATGCCTGTAATCCCAGTATTTTGGGAGGCTGAGGCGGGCAGATCACAAGGTCAAGAGATGGAGACCATCCTGGCCAACATGGTGAAACCCCGTCTCTACTAAAAATACAAAAATTAGTTGGGCATGGTGGCACGCGCCTGTAGTCCCAGCTACTCAGGAGGCTGAGGCGGGAGAATCATTTGAACCCAGGAGGCGGAGGCTGCAGTGAGCCAAGATCGCGCCACTGCACTCCAGCTTGGGCAAAAAAGCGAGACTCCGTCTCAAAAAAAAAAAAAAAAAAAATGCATATAGAGGGGTGGCTCACGCCTGTAATCCCAGCACTTTGGGAGTCCGAGGCCGGTAGATCACAAGGTCAGGAGTCCAAGACCAGCCTGGCCAAGATGGTGAAACTCCGTCTCTACTAAAAATACAAAAATTACCTGGGCTTGGTGGCAGGTACCTGTAATCCCAGCTACTCGGGAGGCTGAGGCAGAGAATTGCTTGAGCCAGAGAGGTGGAATTTGTAGTGAGCCGAGATTGTGCCGCTGCACTCCAGCATGGGCGACAGAGACTCTGTCTCAAAAAAAAAAAAAAAAAAAAAAAAAATAGCATATAGAGGGATATGACAACAATTGTACTTTTTAAATAAATATATTTTTTTAAAAATGCTCGTAGCGGGAAAAGTCAAGTTCACGTGGCAAGAAAAATGTGCAAGAATCGCCATGAAGCTGGGCACAGTGACTCATGCCTGTAATTCCAGCACTATGGAAGGCCAAGGCTGGAGGGTTGCTTGAGCCCATGAGTTCAAGACCAGACTGGGCAACATAGGGATGGACACTCTGTCCCTACAAAAAGTACTAAAATTAGTCAGGCGTAGTGGCCCACACTTATGGTCCCAGCTACTCAGGAAGCTGAGGGAGAAGGATCGCTTGAGCCCAGGAGGGTGAGGTTGCAGTGAGTCATGATTGCACCATTGCACTCCAGGGTGAGACCCTCCCACAACCAAACAAAACCAAAAAACAAACAAACAAACAAACAAAAAACGCCGGGCACAGTGGCTCATGCCTGTAATCCCAGCACTTTGGGAGGCCAAGGTGGGCGGATCACCTGAGGTCTGAGGTCAGGAGTTGGAGAATAGTCTGGCCAACATGGCAAAACCCCATCTCTACTAAAAACAAAACAAAACGAAACAAAATTAGCCAGGTGTGGTGGCACGTACCTGTAGTCCCAGTTATTCGGGAGGCTGAGGAAGGAGAATCGCTTGAACCCAGGAGGCGGAGGTTGCAGTGAGCCAAGATCGTGTCACTGCACTCCAGCCTGGTTGACAGAGCAAGTTCTGTCTCAGGAAAAAACCAAAAAAAAAAAAAAAAAGTCAAATCCATCAACAAGTGAGTTGTTGAAAAACTGAGAATGTATTTATACAATGGAACATTACTGTGGAAAATTACACAGCCATTAAAGAGAATGACTAGGAACTGTATGTATTGACCTGCAAAAAAATGTTTATTGCATATGGTCAAGAAAAAAAATTCAAGTCATTGAGTACAGCACATGGCCTGATCTCAGTTTTTAAAAACAGAATTTCATTTTGACATTATTTCAGATTTACAGAAAAGTTGCAAGAATAGAAAGAAGAATTCCTGGAGCTGGGTGTGGTGGCTCACACCTGTAATCCCAGCACTTTGGGAAGCCAAGGCAGGAGAATCACTTGAGGTTAGGAGTTTGAGATCAACCTGGGCAACATGGCAAGACCCCATCTCTATTATAAAAATAAAATAAAAATAATTTGTGGGCCGGGCGCGGTGGCTCAAGCCTGTAATCCCAGCACTTTGGGAGGCCGAGACAGGCAGATCACAAGGTCAGAAGATAGAGACCATCCTGGCTAATGCAGTGAAACCCCGTCTCTACTAAAAAAATACAAAAAACTAGCCAGGCGTGGCGGTGGGTGCCTATAGTCCCAGCTACTCGGGAGGCTGAGGCAGGAGAATGGCGTAAACCCGAGAGGCGGAGCTTGCAGCGAGCTGAGATCCAGCCACTGCACTCCAGCCTGGGCGACAGAGTGAGACTCCGTCTCAGAAAAAAAAAAAATAATAATAATTTGTGTACTTTTTTTTTTTTTTGTGACAGAGTCTTGCTCTGTCACCAAGGCTGGAGTGCAATGGTACAATCTCAGCTCACTATAACCTCCGCCTTCCAGGTTCGAGCAATTCTCCTGCCTCAGCCTCCCCAGTAGCTGGAATTACAGGCGCGCACCACCACACCCAGCTAATTTTGTATTTTTAGTAGAGACGGGGTTTCTCCATGTTGGTCAGGCTGGTCTCGAACTCCTGACCTCAGGTGATCCACCCACGTCGGCCTCCCAAAGTACCAGGATTACAGATGTGAGCCACCGCAGCTGGCCCTTCTGTGCACTCTTTACCCAGATCTCCCATTTGCCATTTCACTACAGTTGCTTTATCCTTCTCTCTGTCTACACACACACACACAATTTCTAAACTGAATATGTTGCAGATATGATGCCCTTTTATCACTAAATGTATCAATGTGTTTTTCCTAAGTACGAGGAAAGATATAACCATAGGACAATTGTAAAAATCAACAAATTCACACTGATCAATACTACTCTCTAATCTATAGACTTTATTCTGATTCCATTAATTGTCCAGCATGGTCCTTTTTTTTTTTCTTTTGTAAAAATAGCCAGATTTAATGGCTTACGCCTGTAGTCTCAGTTACTTGGGAGGCTGAGGCGGAGAATGGTTTGAGCCCAGGAGTTTAAGATCAGCCTGGGCAGCATAGCAACTCTTCCTCTCTTAAAAGAGAAAATAAAAAATATATATATAATATTAACATAGATATGATATATTAATATATAATATATAATAATATATATAAAGGAGATAAACATGTTTATATGATCCTAGGAAAATGTATAGCTGAATATCCATACTTTTTAAACCTAGTTCACCTTAAAGATTTGCTAAAATCATCCTTATTACTTTTGTAATAAATTATAATATAGAAATGTTTATTACAAATAAATAAGCAATGAATGAATGAATAAATAAAATCATCATATGTTGAGATGGAATTGAGATCAAATCTTGTTCTACCAACTTTGGACACATTATCTAATCTCTCCAAGGCTGGATTCCTCAATCATAAATCTCCACCTGCAGAATAAACTATTTTGTTTGTTTGTTTGTTTATTTTATTTACTTATTTTTTACCAGACAGAGTCTCGTTCTCTGTTACCCAGGCTGGAGTGCAGTGGCGTGATCTCGGCTCACTGCAACCTCCGCCACCCAGATTCAAGCGATTCTCCTGCCTCCGCCTCCTGAGTAGCTGGGATTACAGATGTGTGCCACCATGCCTGGCTAATTTTTGTATTTTTCGTAGAGATGGGGTTTCACCATGTGGCCAGGCTGGTCTCAAACTCCTGACCTCAAGTGATCTGCTCACCTCAGCCTTCCAAAGTGCTCAGATTTATAGATGTGAGCCACTGAGCCCAGCCTGTTCTTGTTTGTTTGTTTATTTTGAGACAGGCACTTGGTCTGTTGCCCAGGCTAAAGTGCAGTAGTGGCGTGATCACGTCACTGTAACTTTTTTTTTTTTTTTTAAATAGAGACAGAGGCCGGGCGCGGTGGCTCAAGCCTGTAATCCCAGCACTTTGGGAGGCCGAGACGGGCGGATCACGAGGTCAGGAGATCGAGACCATCCTGGCTAACACGGTGAAACCCCGTCTCTACTAAAAAATACAAAAAAACTAGCCGGGCGAGGTGGCGGGCGCCTGTAGTCCCAGCTACTCGGGAGGCTGAGGCAGGAGAATGGCGTAAACCCGGGAGGCGGAGCTTGCAGTGAGCTGAGATCCGGCCACTGCACTCCAGCCTGGGCGACAGAGCCAGACTCCGTCTCAAAAAAAAAAAATAAAATAAAAAATAAATAAATAAATAAATAAATAGAGACAGAGTTTCACCGTGGTGCCCATGCCGGTTTTGAACTCTTGGGCTCAAGTGATCTGCCTGCCTCAGCCTCCCAAAGTGCTGGGATTATAGGCCTGTGCCATGGCACCCAGCCAGCTCACTGTAACTTCAAACGCCTGTGTTCAAGGATTCTCCCACTTCAGCCTCCTGAGTAGCTGGGGCTACAGGTGTGCACCACCACACCCAGCTAGAAGCTATTTTTTTCATAAGGATTAAACGAGTTCTTAGTCCATAGAAGGCACTTAAAAAATCATTCCTGTAAAGCTGTTCATCTCTTCCTTATTCCCGCCTTCTCCCCTCTGTTCATTCCATTTGGCTTGGAATGCCCTTTCCTTCCTCCCTTTCCATGGTCACCATCCTTTTCATCCTTCAAATTCCAGTCCAAATGCCACCTCCTCTAAGAAGTCTTACCTGATCACGCTGACCAAAAGTGAGCTATTCTGCTGATGCCTATAGTACTATGTCCCGCTTGGCATTAGTTGTTGGCATGCGTAGCAGTCATAGCAGAGGAGCCTGAGGGCAGTCTGCTGGGGGTTTCCAGAGAAAGGCTTTCCTTGCTCATCAAAGGCATACCAAGACCATGAGGGAAGGCACTACCTTATTCAAAAAAATAAAACAAAGAAGGCAGAGGAAGATTCGACAAAGAGGAGGAAATGTGAGCACAGAGGCAGAGATTAGAATGATGTGGCCATAAGCCAAAGAAAAACTGGAGTCACTAGCTGCTCTACGAGACAAGGAATGGATTCTTCTCTGGTTTCCCTCAAAGGAACCAGCCCTGCCAACATCTTGATTTTGTTTATTTATTTATTTATTTATTTGAGACAGTCTCACTTCGCTGCCCGGGCTGGAGTGCAGCGGCGTGATTGGATCTCCGCTCACTGCAACCTCCGCCTCCCGGCTTCGAGCGATTCTTGTACCTGAGTAGCTGAGATTACAGGTGTGCACCACCACGCCCAGTTAATTATTATATTTTTAATAGAGATGGGACATCGCCGTGTTGACCAAGCTGGTCTTGAACTCATGACCTCAGGTGATCCACCCACCTCGGCTTCCCAAAGTGCTGGGATTACAGGCATGAGCCACTGCACCTGGCCCAACACTTTAATTTTAATCCCGTGAGACTCCCTTAAGACTTCTGGCCTCCAGAATTGTAAGACAATAAATTTCTAGGGTTTTAAGCCACTACATGTGTGCAATTTGTTCCAGCAGCAATAGGAAACTGACACACTGCTTCTTTCTCAGGACTAGATGCAAACCTCCAGGAGACCTTCTGCAACACACCTTGGGTAGATGCCTCTCCCCCAGCCTCCCTCACACAGCACTGGCTGCAGTGCAGGCCATTGTCAGTCTCAGGACTGGTGTTTTCTCCTAGACAGCGAGCTCATTGAGAGCAGACGCCATGTCTCATTCATATCATGCTTGTCAGCAAGTAGTTACTCAATGAATGAAAGTTGAACCAATGAATAAAAAAGGGAAGTTAAATTAGATTTGGTTTAACACTGGGTCTTTATCCAAGACTTCACAGTTGATTTTAGTTCTTGACTTTGACCCAAGGGAAGTAAAATATTATGCCATCCAAATAAAGATTTTTGTCCTATCCTCTTACAAAAGCAAGGCTTTCATAGTGTTTTTGGCAGTTGCTGGGATTATGGCTTAGTTTTTCAATTTGGGGATGTAAGCAAGAAAATACAGATCATTTAAAAACACGTCTGCCTGTGCCTGCAGCAATTGTTAGTCGCAATCAAGATAATTTTACTCAGCTGGGTGTGGTGGCGCCTGCTTGTGAATCCCAGCTCTCTGGGAGGCTGAATCAGGAGGATTACTTGAGCCCAGGAGTTCAAAATCAGTCTGGGCAACACATTGAGATCCTCATCTCTACAAAAAAAGAAAAATTAGCCCAGTGTGGTGGCATGCGCTTGTAATCCCAGCTACTCAGGAGGCTGAGGTGGGAGGATCACTTGACCCCAGGAGTTCAAGGCTGCAGTGAGCTATGACTGCCCTATTGCACCACTCCAGCTCCAGCCCAGGTGAGAGTAAGACAGTCTCAAAAAAAAAAAAAAAAGAGGCCGGGCGCGGTGGCTCAAGCCTGTAATCCCAGCACTTTGGGAGGCCGAGGCGGGTGGATCACGAGGTCAGGAGATCGAGACTATCCTGGCTAACATGGTGAAACCCCGTCTCTACTAAAAATACAAAAAACTAGCCGGGCGTGGTGGCAGGCGCCTGTAGTCTCAGCTACTTGGGAGGCTGAGGCGGGAGAATGGCGTGAACCCGGGAGGCGGAGCTTGCGGTGAGGAGATCACGCCACTGCACTCCAGCCTGGGCGACACAGCGAGACTCCGTCTCAAAAAAAAAAAAAAAAAAAGATAACTTGATTCTACACAGTAGTTCACAGCAAGTTCCTTGTTTTCACTTTCAGTTTGAGAATGAGAAACATCCATGTTTAAAACAATTTTTATTAGGCTTTTAAAAAAATATATATTGACTACAGGATCTAATTGACTTGATTAGCAGAATATATGCATTCTGTTCCAAGTCGTTTCAACCTCTTTGAAAACTGAAACTTCCTCATCTTCCTCTCCCCTTTTCTTTCTGTGGCTGCCAGCGGTCTCTCCTTTTTTTCCACCTCTCCTTCATGATCACTGCATTTCTTATTAGACAGCTCAGTTCTCAAACACACAGTGAAGGAAATTCTTTAAAAGGACCATTTTTCACTTACTATTTGGAGACAATTACCACAGAGAGCTATGAAAAATTACACTAGAGAAAAGGGATTTGCTCAAGGTCATTGACAGAAAAAGCACTAAGGCTGGATTCTTTCCAGATCTGACGCTGAAGTTGATTGAAGTTGATTCTAAGCCTAAGTAAACTCTTTGTACTCCTTTTTTTACAGTGAAAACCTCATCAAACTCATTAGTTCCTGTAACTGATTGAAGCCTCCCTCAGGTATGTTAATAAAAAATTTTATTAAGAGAAATCATATACACCATCTTAGAAAATAAAATAAGGAAACAGTTTTGTTTGTTTGTTTGTTTTTTTCAGACTGAGTCTTGCTCTGTCACCTAGGCTGGAGTGCAGTGGCGTGATCTCGGCCCACTGCAACCTCTGCCTCCCAGGTTCACACCATTCTCCTGTCTCAGTCTCCTGAGTAGCTGGGACTACAGGTGCCCATCACTACACCCGGCTAATTTTTTATATTTTTAGTAGAGACAGCATTTCACTGTGTTAGCCAGGACAGTCTCGATCTCCTGACCTTGTGATCCGCCCACCTCGGCCTCCCAAAGTGCTGGGATTACAGGCGTGAGCCACTGCAACCGACCGAAAATAGCTTTTTTAACAAAAGCCTGTTCTCTGCCCTCACTGTTCCTCCCACTGCCATGCCCCAAAGAAAAGTTTTTTTAAAAGTTGTGGAAAAATAGACATAAATAAAATATATCATTTTAGCCATTTTTAGGGGTACAGTTCAGTGGCATTAAGTATATTCACATTGTTATACAACCATTACCACTATCCATCTCCAAAACCCTTTCATCTTCCTAAACTGAGACTCTATACCCATTAAACAAATAATAACTCCCCATTCTCCACCCCACACACCTCACCCCTGGCAACCACCATTCCACTTTGTCTCTATGAATTTGACTACTTGAAGGGTCGCATATGAATGGAATCATACAGTATTTATTCTTTTGTGTTTGGCTTATTTCACTTAGCACAATGTGTTCAAGGTTCATGTGGCTTGTAGCATGTGTCGGAATGTCCTTCCTGTTTTGAAAGCTGAATAGCATTCCATTGTATGGATATACCGTATTTGTTTATCCATTTAATCACTGATGAATATTTGGGTTGTGTCTGTCTTTTGGCTATTGGGAATAATTCTGTTGTGAACGTTGGTACACAAATGTTTGTTGGAGTCCCTACTTTCAATTATTTTGGGTATATACCCGGAAGTAGAATTGCTGGATCATATAACTCATTTTAAATTTTTTGAGGAACCATGATACCATCCATTGCGGTGGCCCCATTTTACATTCCCACCACCAATGCACACGTGTTCAGTCTCTCCACATCCCCATCAGTACTTGTTATTTTCTGTTCTTTTGTATGGGTGTTCTTTTTTTTGTTGTTTTTTGAGACAGGGTCTTGCTCTGTCACCCAGGCAGGAGTGCAGTGGTGTGATCTCAGCTAACCACAGCCTCAACCTCTCGGGGTCAAGCGATCCTTCTGCCTCAGTCACGCACCACCACACTCAGATAATTTTTGTACTTTTTGTTTAGGCAGTTTCTCACTTCGTTGCCCAGGCCTGTCTCAAATTTCTGGACTCAAGTGATCCACCCACCTTGGCCTCCAACAGTGCTGCGATTACAAGCATGAGCACCCACACCGGGCCTGTTGCTGTTTTTAAATAACAGCCATCCTAGTGAGTGTGAGGATGGTTTTGATCTGAATTTTTTGAGTACCTTCTCAAGTGCTTATTGCCCATCTGTATATCTTCTTTAGAGATATATTTCTTTTTTTTCTTTTTTTGAGACAGAGTCTTGCTCTGTCGCCCAGGCTGGAGTACAGTGGCAGGATCTCAACTCACTGCAAGCTCTGCCCCCCGGGTTCAAGCCATTCTCCTGCCTCAGCCTCCCAAGAAGCTGGGACTACAGGCGCCTGCCACCACGCCCGGCTACTTTTTTCTTTTTCTTTTTCTTTTTTTTAGTAGAGACGGGGTTTCACCATGTTAGCCAGGATGGTCTCAATCTCCTGACCTTGTGATCCGTCTGCCTCGGCCTCCGAAAGTGCTGGGATTACAGGCATGAGCCACCGCGCCCGGCCTGGAGATATATTTCTTTGGGGAATATATATTTCTGTTTTATCTTCTGCTACTTGCCTCTAAATGACATACTTATTTTGCCATTTTTAGATTTTCTGTTTGATAAGTGGGGATTTGCACCCCATCTCTCCTCCCTAAGTCTTGCTACTATAGTTTTTTTTTTTGTTTTCTTTTTTTTTGAGATGGAGTCTCTCTGGGTCGCCCAGGCTGGAGTGCAGTGGCCGGATCTCAGCTCACTGCAAGCTCCGCCTCCCGGGTTTACGCCATTCTCCTGCCTCAGCATCCCGAGTAGCTGGGACTACAGGCGCCCGCCACCTCACCCGGCTAGTTTTTTGTATTTTTTAGTAGAGACAGGGTTTCACCGTGTTAGCCAGGATGGTCTCGATCTTCTGACCTCATGATCCGCCCGTCTCGGCCTCCCAAAGTGCTGGGACTACAGGCTTGAGCCACCGCGCCCGGCTGCTACTATAGTTTTATTATTATTTTTGTACATAATGACATACTCCTTTATTTTTATTTTATAGTCTGCCCCGCCCTTTCCCTCTCAACTACTGACAGATGTAACTTCCAAGGTTAGTGATACTTACATTTACATTCTGTACTGTAACTGTGACTAGGTCTTCTGTACTTTATTCATAGGTTGATGTTACAAATGAAAAAAAAATCAATAAATGGTGTTTTCATTTTGAGCCTGCTTTTGAAGCACAGAAGCAGGACATGGGGAAAGGGGCGGGAACAAGGGCTTTCTCATGGTAGCCAATGGCATGAGCCAAACTACAGGGATCATAAATCATGCAAGTCACTTGCAGCATAAAGGAGATGTGATGGCTCAGGCAGAAGGCCCCTTAGTGAGCAATGGGGAATTGAATTGGTTAAAGGGAAGGAAGGGAACTTGGAAGACCTGGATGGCCCACTGCCCTGCTTGCCACTTCCCTATACTAGCCCAAGAATGCTGGGTCAACATGATTCCCCCACCATGGCTCACAGACTTCCCCACCAGCCATCCTGACTTTCTCCCAGCCTTCCTCCCCATCCACAGAACTACTGCCTACCAGGGCTTTGCAAAAATAAAACAATTCCCCCTCCTAAAAAAGGTTTGCAATTCCTAACACAGAGGAAGGTCTTAGAGTGAAGACACGAGAGGAAGGAGAGGATGGAGGAAGAAACAATCACTGAAAACTGGCCAACTACCAGTTCTGTGCCACCTACTCGATTCTTATCCAGCCCTCTGCATGAAGTTGGTATTATGATCCCCATTTGACAGATAGTGAGGCTGGAGAGGCCCCGTGACTTGCCCAAAGCCACAAAGAGACTACGGGCAGAGCTTTGGCCTATGTTTAAGAGGCTGAACCTCTTTAGGATTCAGTTTCTTCATCCATAAAAACAAAGACACATACCAAGGCATGCCTGTTCCTTGCAGGGTGTTTGTGAGGGTCAGAGAAAATGTCCTTGAAGAGCCTGGCATGTACAAGATACCCTGAAACTGGTGGCTATGATGCCACGGCCTGTGCACCTAGGAAGAGTCAGGAAAGCCCAGTGTCTTGAAAAGCCGAGGCTGGAGCAAAGTTCAAGGAGGAACTCACTTCTCTCCTGCTGAGGACTGACCCTCAAACTAGCCAGGAGAGTGGAAGGACCTACAAGATCAGTACCTACCCCTCACTTCATAGGCCAAGAGAGGGACAATGGTTTACCCAGGGTCACCAAGCAAGCTAGAGGCTGAGCCTGCCAGTCAAGGCTGGGACCCCAGACTTGTGAATGCCCCAGCCCTCCACATTCCCTGGTCCACTATCAAAGAGTTAGTCTAATTAGGAAGGCACACCCTTGCAGGCCCAGCCTCCTGTGATCTCTTTGTTCCTCTGTCTCTTCCTGCCCCAACCCCACAGAAACTGAAGTGTGTGGACCCTCCCTAGGAACCGGGGTTCCAGGGAGGATTTGAGGTCACGCTCAAGATCATAAAGAGGCTCAGCGTGGACTCCTTCTCATGACCAAAATGGAGCCAGAGTTCCCAAATAAGGGCAAACGTCACCTCAGGCCAGGCTCCACTCTCAGCCACCCCTTCTGCCTGGCAGAGTTCACTTCATCTCCTCCTGTCGGGAGAGGGGAGGTCACACTGCCAGGGCCTTTGCCTCGTTCTTCTCCAGCTCCTTCTCTAGAGGAAGAGTCATGGCTAGCCCGAGGCAGTGTGGACCTGGAACAGGCATAAACTGTGCTACTCTTTGGTGCCCAGTGCCACCTTTCCTAGCCAGGAGCAGAGCAGGATTATCACCTTCTGTGTCCCGAAGCTCGCCCGTGTCTTAGTACCCCACCCACCCCTGGAACTCAGGAACCCTAAGGAGGGGCATAGGGTTGCTTTCCATTCACGCCTAGGGCAGCACAGGGAACTGTGCCACAGGCCCCAAGACAGGCAGATGGAGGATGAAATACACAGGTCCCAGTCCCTGAGGCCACCTTACAGTGCCCGGCCCCCAACCCTGTGAAGAAGGTCAAGGCAGAGGCGGCAGAGGAGGGATGGGAGGATGCCTCGTGTGAGATGGGGTACAACTGGTGTCCCTTCTGAAGCTGACATCTGGCCTCAGCTACGACTCTGGCGCCAGCGGGCTCGCAGGGGGCTCACCCGTGACACCCTTTGTCCCGGCTGCCTCCCCACCCCTGCGGGCCCTCTGCTCCAGCTGGCATGCCTCAAGGGCGCTTCGCGCCTGCTCCTTTGGCCCCTGGCTTGCAAGCAGCGGGGCCAGCACGTGACCCGAGCGCTAAAGGGGGCAGGGGATGGACGGATCTTGACCTTGCCATCTGGCCCCTCTGGAAAATCAACAAACGTTTGCGCCTCTAACATCCAGGCCCCTGAGAATGGTCGCGAGGAAGATCTGTCTCGGACTGCAGCTGGGGCCTTCGGATCCAGAGGAAACCAGGGCTATTCTTCGAGGGTAGGAGGGGGAGGGTCGCGGGGTCCGCGGGGAAGGTGGCCCCGCGCGAAGTCGCCACCGCCGCGCCTCGCCCCGCCCCGCCGGCCGAGACCGAGTCCGCCGCACCCCATAGGCAGAGGCCACCCTCCCCGCCTCCCCGCCTGCTCCGCGCCCGCCCCGCCCCGGCTCACTTTAAAAGTTTACTCTGGCCGGGACGCTGGGCGATGCGAGCCACTGCAGCCTACGTCGGGATGCTGCGCCTGGGGAGAATGTGCGCCGGGAGCCCGGGGGTGCTGGGGGCCCGGGCAGCCCTCTCTCGGAGTTGGCAGGAAGCGAGGTTGCAGGCTGTCCGCTTCCTCAGGTACTGATCCCCCGCGGGAAGAGAGGGGGCGGGGCAGTTCCCTGGGAGAGGAACTTGGAGGTCCTGCCGAGCTTCGGAAGCCCCACCTCTGGACGAGTGCACCGGGGGGAAGGTACCCGCCCCTCACCCGCCCCCTACGAGCACCTAGGCAATAGGAAAAGCTGGCTTGGCCTGGTGGACTTGGCAGGGGGCTTTGGTTGGTGGCTGCAGGGACTTCGAGTTCTGGTCCAAGACTCTCGATTCTTTCTCCTTTATGGGCACAGAGGGCAAGGAGTGTGGGCTTTAAGGAGAATATTCCGATGGGGAGGGGCCAGGGCCAAGGCCTGGGCTGTACGCCCAGGCCACTGCCTCTGAGTTGGAACCCCTGCATGGGCAAACTTGGGGATCAGCCCCATTCTCCCCGACCCAGGCCACTAAACTTAGCAGTCTCCTCTCTCCTCATCAGCTGCTCACTAACATGGCTTTTATTCTTTGCTGCCTGCTCCTGGGCCTATTTTCTTCTGTCCTCAGTGCAAGGGGTGGGATGGAAACTGGCAGAGGATTTCAGTTCCCGGTAGTTTCACTGCCTCTGTAGCAGCACAGTAAGTAAAGCTGCCTTCCGGCGTGACCAGTCCCTGGGAGGACCCCGTGAGATGGCAAATGTGAAAGTGCTTGAGTCACAGAGAGCAGGCTGCCACCAATGCTATCAGTGCTGTTAGCTTCAGCAGCACCACTGGGGAGCCCTGTGCACCACTGAGCCTGTCCTACCGCTCAACTAGGCCAGATACTAAGTCAGTGGTCAGGACACCTCTTTCAACAACATCAGATGGGGTGTGGGTCTGGACGTGGAAAAAGGAGAAGTCAGAACAAAGCTGTGTCTCAGAGAACTAGATTTGTTTTTGTTTTTAAAAAGGCTAAGCAGGAAGAGTTGGAGGGACATGCAGACTCCTTTTTCGCTGGAACTCCGAGATCACAGTTTTTGAACTTGCTGATTCCTGAATGCTAGAAAGCATGCAACGCCTTAACATCACTCTGCCTAATTTGCTGAGAAAACTAAGTGGATCAAGGCTGGTCAGTAGATGGGACTGAGATGAGGACAGTGGGGTCCTCTTCCCAGTAACACTGGGAAGTCACTCACTACTTCCCAGGGTCTCCCTAGACAAGTTCAGCCCTCCCCTGACCCCCTAGTCTCTTAAGCCTCTCTTCTGGACTCATGGGTGCCCCCTCAGGCTGGGAGGACTCTAAGGAAAGTTACTCCCCAACGTGTGCATATTTTATCATACTAAATCAGACCAAAGGGGAGTCTCTCAGCCTACTCTGGCTCAGGAGGCTGCCTAATACAAAACAAACAAAGTAATAAATAAACAAATAATAAATCAGGCCACATGGCAACATTCCTGACCTTTGACTTTTTTGTCTATAAACAAAATAGGTCACTTACCTGCTACAGCCCTGGGGCCTCTGAGAGCACCAAGCTTCAGAGAAATTCTTATTGCTGTGTCAGGAGGAGACTCGTTTATCCAGAGAGATGATTTTCTGAGTGTTTGGCCTACCTCCTTTCTGCCCCTTCCACTCCCTTGTGCTTGCACCCTTATTGGCTAACTGTGGTGGTTTTACCTGATTTCTCTCCTACTTTCCAATTCAGAAGCCTCAGAGCTCAGGCTGGGCATGGTGGTTTATGCCTGTAATCTCAGCACTTTGAAAAGCAGAGGTGGTAGGATCACTTGAGCCCAGGAGTTCAAGGCTGCATTGAGCCATGATCATGCCACTGCACTCTAGCCTGGGCAGCAGAGCAAAACCTAGACTCAAAAAATAAAAATAAAGGCTGCGTGGGTGGCTCATGCCTGTAATCCCAGCACTTTGGGAGGCCCAGGTGGGCGGGTCACTTGAAGTCAGGAGACCGGTTTGGCCAACATGGTAAAACCCCGTTTCTACTAAAAATACAAAAATCAGCCAGGCGTGGCCTGTAATACCAGCTACTAGGGTGTCTGAGGCAAGAGAATTGCTCCAACCTGGGAGGCGGCGATTGCAGTGAGCCAAGACTGCACCACTGCACTCCAGCCTGGGTGACAGAGCGAGACTCCATGTCAAAAAAATAAAAAATAAATAAAATAAAGGCCAATCATGGTGGCTTAGGCCTGTAATCTCAGCACTTTGGGAGGCTAAGGTGGGTGGATCACTTGAGGTCAGGAGTTAGACCAGCCTGGCCAACACGGAGAAACCCCATCTCTACTAAAAATACAAAATTGGCTGGGCACGGTGGCACATGCCTGTAATTCCAGCTACTAGGGAGGCTGAGGCAGGAGAATCACTTGAACTTGGGAGGTGGAGGTTGCAGTGGGCTGAGATCATGCCATTGCACTCCAGCCTGGGCAACAAGAGCGAAACTCCGTCTCAAAAAAAAAAAAAAAAAAGCCAGATGTGGTGGTGCATGCCTGTAATCCCAGCTACTTGGGAGGCTGAGGCAAGAGAATCGCTTGAACCTGGGAAGTGGAGGTTGCACCACTGCACTCCAGTCTGGGTGACAGAGAAAGACTTCATCTCAAAAAAATAAAAATAAAATAAAAATAAAAAAAGAAGCCTCAGGGCTGAAACCATCAGCAAACATTCCTGAGAACAGATTCTGTGTCAAGTGCCTAGCACGTGCTATGGATATAGAGGCCACAAAACTCAGTCCTCACCCTGCCAGGAACTTGCAGCCTCGTGGGAGGAGAAATAAATCAAGTTGAGCACAATTTAGTGTTGCAAGTGCCATGGCGAGGAACGCACTTGGACTTTTGTCCTCTGTTTTCTCCAATCTGCTCACACACAGCCTGCTTTCCTGATGCCCAATACCCAGCCTACTACTTATCAGATCCTGGTTTTGCCTGATAGAAAAGAGCAAGGACTTTGAAGTTATACTGTCCTGGATGACAGCCCTGGCTCCTCTCCCTGTTGGTTGTATGACCTCGGGCATGTTACCTACCCTCTGAACTGGTTAGCTCATCACTCTTACTACCTACTTGATGTGTTGTTGGGCCAATGAACAGAAAAAGCTTGCTCTTCTTCTCAGCCTTTCCTTTAAGGCAGGGCTGGTCCCTGGAAACCCTTGCTGGTGCCTGGGTGGGAATTCTGACTGATTTGAAAGTAGGAGAGGATCCCCTCCTTGGTGGCCTCTTTCTGGAACCCAATTATTTCTCCTTTCTGGAACCCAATTATTTCAATTATTTCATCTGATTACCAAGATGGTGACTTCCGCCCAGCTACATGTCTAGTCCTTGGGTCTGCTGGACGTCCTCCTCTCCATTTGAGGCAGAGCTGTCCAGAGTCTTTTTCTTTTCTTTCTTTTTTTTTTTTTTTTTTTGAGGTGGAATCTCGCTCTTATTGCCTCAGGCTGGAGTGCAATGGCGTGATCTTAGGTCACTGTAACTTCCACCTCCTGGGTTCAAGCAATTATCCTGCCTCATCCTCCCAGGTAGCTGGGATTACAGGTGTACACCACCTGCCCAGCTACTTTTGTATTTTTAGTAGAGATTGTATTTTTAGGAGTTTCACTATGTTGGTCAGACTGGTCTCAAACTCCTGACCTCAAATAATCCACCTGCCTCAGCCTCCCAAAGTGCTGGGATTACAGGTGTGAGCCCCCGCGCCCAGCCCAGAGTCTTTCTCCCCAGAAGGAAAGAAAAAGGCGTCCTTTGCTTTCCAGAACTCCTCACGACCAACTCCTTCCCCCTGTCCACATGCCTCCTTTCCCAAGGAAGGTGGATGGCTTAGTCTGGGGCTTCAGCGAACCTCCAAGGAAGGAATTCAAGGAGAAACCTGGACTGAGCAGCCTTCCTCCAGACCTCTCCTAAAGCTGGCCTGGGGCTGTCTATGAGGCAGCTGCATTCAGGGTGTTGGGAACACTCAGAGCTGGGAAGACAGAGGGATCAGTGGCTAAAGCCTCTCAGAATTGGGTGTGGTGCTCAGAGCTAGGGATCCAGTGACTTGGGGCTGATGGTAGGGACAGAGGAGTAAGTGGGCTTTGTGGACCACTTTCCATGGGGATGGCTATGATCATATAAGACCGTAGACCTAAGGCAAAAAACCGAGGCAAAAGTAATATAAGTAGAGAGTTTATTTGGGGCAAGTTTTCAGACTGCAACCCAGGAGCATAGACTCAAGTTGCCCTGAATATATGCTCCGATGCGCAGCAGTTACAAGTGGGTTTTTAAAAGAAAAGAAGGCTGGGCGCAGTGGCTCACGCCTGTAATCCTGGCACTTTGGGAGGCCGAGGCGGGCAGATCACAAGGTCAGGAGTTCGAGACCAGCCTGGCCAATATGGTGAAACCCTGTCTCTACTAAAAATACAAAAATTAGCTGGGTGTGGTGGCGGGTGCCTGTAGTTTCAGCTACTCGGGAGGCTGAGGCAGGAGAATCACTTGAACCCGGGAGGAGAAGGTTGCAGTGAGCCGAGATCGCACCACTGCACTCCAGCCTGGGCGACAGAGTGAGACTCTGTCTCTAAATAAATACATAAATAAATGAAAAGAAGAGACAGTTCCTAAGTGATTTACCAAGAATGTACATTAAAATGATTTAAGCTATTGATTTGTTATACCTTGTTCTTTGTATCACAAATTTTGTAAACCTGAAAGTAATGGCCGGGCGCGGTGGCTCAAGCCTGTAATCCCAGCACTTTGGGAGGCCAAGGCGGGTGGATCACGAGGTCAGGAGATCGAGACCATCCTGGCTAACATGGTGAAACCCCGTCTCTACTAAAAATACAAAAAAAAACTAGCCGGGCGTGGTGGCGGGCGCCTGTAGTCCCAGCTACTTGGGAGGCTGAGGCGGGAGAATGGCGTGAACCCGGGAGGCGGAGCTTGCAGTGAGCCGCCGAGATCACGCCACTACACTCCAGCCTGGGAGACACAGTGAGACTCCGTCTCAAAAAAAAAAAAAAAAGAAAAAAGAAAGTAATGGGTGAAGCAGTTAGTAAGGAGCAAAACGCCTTTAAACAAGTTTCCCTGGGAAAGGGAGAGCATGACTGAAGTCCCACACTCAGGTCTCTCTGGGCTTGATACATTTTGCGTACATCCCATAGCTCAGACAGCTGCTGAGCTATTTTTCTGTTCTTGTGACCAACGATTTACACACACATGGAAAACTACAAAATGCTGTTTCTATATGAGTGCCTTGTGTTAAGCCTGGAAGTGTTTTGGGTGGTAACCATAAATAGGTACAAGAAATAGACTCTTCCCATAATTTCCAAAACATGATTTACGAATGATTTTGTGACGATATCCCTATGCATTCCACTGGGGATCCTCCAGTCTAAATGTAACAGTAGAAAATAACTATGAACTTGGCTGTTGGAATCAGTGAATGGTACACATCTGTTTTAGTTACCCTCCTCTACCTTGAATGCTGTACATTCGCTGCAGTCTACTGTGAAGCATGTAAAGGTAATAAAAAGATGAATGAGTTTGTTTTCACGGACAGAGTTATTTTTCTAGAAGGAGTCTACAGGGGAAGACCATAGACACACTGATTCAATGCAGAAAGTTTGCAGTACCATTAAAGATGTCAATCAAAGCAGGAGGAATCTGGTTTGTGGAAATAGGAGGCGGGAGACTTCCCAAAGAGCCTGGGGTTAGAGCCTGATTCCTGAAAGGATAGGTCTGCAACTTGAAGCCTTTGTACTTCCGTGAAATCTCACTTGTGCTTCAATCGTTATGAACGATCATAGCGCACTATAATCTCAAACTTCTGCGCTCAAGCGATCCTCCCATCCCAGCCTCCCAAGTAGCTAGGACTGCAGGCGAGTGCCACCATACCCAGATCATTTTTAAACTTTTTGTAGAGATGGGGTTATGAAGTGTTGCCCAGGTTGGTCTCAAACCCCTGCCTCAAGCCATGCTCCTGCCTTGGCCTCAAGTGCTGGGATTATAGAGGTGAGCTGCTGATCCCGGCCTCTATTTTACTTCAATCTACAGATGAAACTTTGGATCCAGGCAGATCTTGATTCAAATGAACCACTTTCTAGCTGAGTAGGTTTTTTTACTTAAGCTGAGCTTGACTTTTTTTTTTCTTTCTCTTTTTAGTGGAGACAAGATCTCGCTCTGTCATCTAGGCTGAGTGCAGTGGCACGATTACAGCTCACTACAGCCTCAAACTCTTGAGTGATCCTCCTATCTCAGCCTCCCCAGTAGCTGGGACTTCAGGCCTGCATCACTACGCCCAGCTAATTTTTGAATTTTTTTGTAGAGATGTTGTTTTGCCATGTTGCCCAGGCTGGTCTTGAACTCCTGAGTTCAAGTTACCTGCCTGCCTCAGCCTCCCAAAGTGCTGGGATGACAGGCATGAGCCACCATGCCTGGCCTTGACTTTTCTTATGTATAAATAGTGTGTTGTCAGGGTTAAATGAGGTCCCATAAGAAAATGCTTAACACACAGTTTGATGCCAAGGACATGTTCAACCCATCGCATGGGTCAGTGAGCAACCTGTCCTAGGGGTGAGCTATTTTACAGGAATGCTTGTGTAATGATAGCTTGGTCCATTCTTACAGTGACCCCAAGGCCCACAGTATAGTAACTGTGTCTGGGGAGTAGGAGGGAGAAGGTTCCCGCAGGGGAAACTGCCTAAGCAAAGGTGGGGCTGCTGGAGATGAGTGGACAGGCCTGAGCTTATGCTGAGGATGGAAATAAAACTGGTCATACATTCAACAGGCCAACATGCAGGCTGTAATTTCATCTTCTAGGTTGGCCTTGCCATGGGAGTGTCCTAATAATGAAGGGTAGGAACAATTCTGCCAGTGCCTCTCCCTTTAGAACTAACATGTTGTATTTCTAGCTTACAAATCATGCTTTCTAAACTCAGCGGCATGCATGTATTCCTCCATGTGGGAGTTAGTTGACAGGAAAGCAAATCCCAACCCTTCCTCTGCTAACTTAGTGTGGCTTTAGGCAAGTTACTCAATCTCTGCAGACCTTAGTTTGTTTGTAAAATAGGCTGTTTGGACAAGATGTGCTCTACCTTTCGGAGAACATTCTGTGATTCCTAAATGGTCTGGAGTTTGAGCCTGATCCCTAAAACCAATAAGGCTGTGATTTGAAGTATACAGCCTTCATATGTGTGTGAAATTTCACTTGGTCTCTTATGAACTCTGAGTATGCAGCCTTCTTAACCTTCTGACATTCTGTAATTCTGTAGTCCCTGTTCAAAGAGAAGCATCAAGTTTTGTTTTTTATACACACACACACACACACACACACACACACTTAAATATGTTTTTCTTTTTATTTTTCTTTTTGAGACGGAGTCTCCCACTATCACCAGGCTGGAGTACAGTGGCACTATCTGGGCTCACTGCAACCTCTGCCTCCTGGATTCAGCAATTCTGCCTCAGCCTCCCAAGTAGTTGGGATTACAGGCACCCGCCACCATGCCCTGCTAATTTTTTTCATTTTTAGTAGAGACAGGGTTTCACTATGTTGGCCAGGCTGGCCTCAAACTCCTGACCTCATGATCCGCCTGCCTTGGCCTCCTAAAATCCTGGGATTGCTGGACTCAAACAATCCTCCTTCCTCAGCCTCCTGAGTAGCTGGGATTACACACAAACCACCATGTGCACCCGGCTACCTCAAAGGTTTTCTTCCTAGAAAACTAAGATCTAGCCTTGTATGTATTTTAGTAATCCTATCAAGGGAAAAGTGTCTTGACTCAGCCCCCATCCCTGACTCCTGGGCACTCTTCTCCTGGGGTCTTTGTCCAACTATTCCAAAAAAAACCCTGCAGCGTGAATGCCTCCTGACTCCAAGTATTTCAGGCTACTCTGTTGCCTGAGCTGGAGTGCAGTGGCGTGATCACGGCTTACTGCAGCCTTGACCTCCCAGTCTCAGGTGATGTGCCCACCTCTGCCTCCCAAATAGCTGGGATTACAGGTGTGCACCACCATGCCTGGCTAAATGTTTTGTATTTTGTTTTGGTAGAGACAGATTTCCACTTTGTTGCCCCAGTTGGTCTCAAACTTCTGGGCTCCAGCGATCCTCCCGCCTCAGCCTCCCAAAGTGCTGGGATTACAGGTGTGACCTACCGCACTGGCCCTTCTATGTCTTCTTAGAGTTTTCGGAACCCAGATTATCACTTCTTATGTATTTTCTGTACGTACTTACAGACACCAGTGGTTCCATTCAAGATGCTGAAAATGGGCCAGGCACAGTGGTTCACACCTATAACTCAGCACTTTGGGAGGCTGAGGTGAGAGGATCACTTGAGCCCAGAAGTTTGAGACCAGCCTGGGCAACATAGGGAGACCCCATCTCTATAGCTAATACTTTTTACAAATTAGTTGGGTGTGGTGACATGCGCCTGTGGTTCCAGCTTCCTGGGAGGCTGAGGCAGGAGGATCGCTTGAGCCCAGGAGGTCAAGGCTGCAGTGAGCCGTGATCATGCCACCACACTCTAGCCTGGGTGACAGAGTGACAGCATGTCTCAAATAATAATAATAATAATAACAACAACAAAACAAGATGCTGAGAATGGAAGCTTCCACCAATATAGAGTATCTTGTTCAAAATCATTACTGGGCTGGGTATGGTAGCTCATGCCCATAATCCCAGCACTTTGGGAGGCCGAGGCGGGTGGATCACCTCAGGTCAGGAGTTCAAGACCAGCCTGACCAACATGATGAAAACCCAGCTCTACTAAAAATACAAAATTAGCTGGGCGTGGTGGTGTACACCTGTAGTCCTCGCTACTCAGGAGGCTGAGGCAGGAGAATCTCTTGAACCTAGCGGGTGGAGGTTGCAGTAAGCCAAGATAGCACCACTTCACGCCAGCCTGGGCGAAAGAGCCAAACTCCATCTCAAAAAGAAAAAAAAAAAAAAAAATTTTTTTTTACTGTAGCCCTTACTACTCTTTGTAGTCGTTTGTAGTTTGTTCTTTGTAGTCGGTGTTTTTCGTAGGTCACATAACAGGGAGGTTATGTTGAGTGGTAGAAAGGTCATGGGGCTTTATGGTATAATTACATACAGTGAACCGCACAGATCTTTTTTTTTTCTTTTTTTTTTCTTTTCTTTTCTTTTTTTCTTTTCTTGAGACGGAGTTTCACTCTTGTTGCCCAGGCTGGAGTGCAGTGGAGCTGCACAGATCTTAAGCGTACAGTTTGATGAATTTGAACAAATATATCTACCTATTGCTCAATATCCCAAGATACAGAATTTGTTCATTACTCCCAAACAGGGCTGTTCAGTAGAAATATCATGTGAGCCACATATGTAATTTTACAGTTTTCCTTCTTTAAAAAGTGAAGAGAAATAGGAAATATTAATTTTACTTATTTTATTTATTTTTAAATTTTTTTATAGAGATGAGGTCTCACTATGTTGCCCAGGCTGGTCTTGAGCTCCTAGATTCAAGCGATCTTCCCATCTCAGTCTCCTAAAGTGCTAGGATTACAGGTGTGAGCCACCATGCCTGGCTGGATACGTTAATTTTAATGATATACACTTTTTAGCCTAGTGCAGCCAAAATTATTTCAACATGTAATCAACCTTTGAAAATTACTAATGAGATATTTTACATTTTTTTCATAAAGTCTTCCAAGTCGAATGTGTATTTAATGCATACAACACAGCTTAATTCAGACTAACCACATTTAAAGTGCCCCATAGCCACATGTGACTAGGGCTACCATATAGACCATGCTGTTCTAGAAATTTCTCTTGTACCCCTTTCCGATCAATTCCCTTCCCCAGCCAGAGACAACTGCTGCTCTGATTTGTCTCCATGGATTAATTTTGTCTGTTCTTGAATTCTAGAGTATGTATTCTACATACTTTTGGGTCTGGCTTTTTTTTTTTTTTTTTTAAGACGGAGTTTCGCTCTTGTTGCCCAGGCTGGAGTACAATGGCTCAATCTTGGCTCACCACAACCTCCGCCTCCCACGTTCAAGCGATTCTCCTGCCTCAGCCTCCCGATTAGCTGGAATTACAGGCATGTGCCACCACACTTGGCTTATTCTGGATTTTTGTAGAGATGGGGTTTCTCCGTGTTGGTCAGGCTGGTCTTGAACTCCCAACCTCAGGTGATTTGCCTGCCTCAGCCTCCCAAAGTGCTGGGATTACAGGCATGAGCCACCGCACCCGGCCTGTGGTGGCTTTTTTTGCTCAGAAGCCAAGAAGTGCTTTTGGGAGGAACAGCTCATTAACCTTGACAAAAACTCACAAAAGTGAGTTTTATATACTAAATAGCTCAATGTTTCAGAGTTCTGTATGTATTCTAGCTAGTACTATTCCTTTGTCAGACATATGGCTTACAAATATTTTTTCCCACTTTGTAGCTGTTTTTCATCCTCAAAAGGGTCTTTTGCAGAGCAATTTTTTTTTTTTTTAATTTTTTGAGAAAGGCCTCACTCTGTCACCCCAGCTGGAGCACAGTGGTACAACCACGGCTCAGTGCAGCCTCAACCTCCCAGGCTCAAGTGATCCTCCTGCCTCAGCCTTCCAAGTAGCTGGGAATATGGGTACACGCCACAAAGCCCAGCTAATTTTAAAATTTTTTCATAGAGATGGGATTGCACTGTGTTGCCTAGACTGGTCTCCAACTTCTGTGCTCAAGTGATTTTCCCACCTCAGTCTACCAAAGTGCTGAGATTACTTTGCAGATGTGAGCCACTACGCCCAGAGCAACTTTAAAAAAATGTTTATAAAGTCTAGTTTATAAAGTCTAGTTTAGTGAGTTTTTTTTTTTTAGGTGGGGTCTCATTATGTTGCCCAGGCTGGTCTCCAACTCATGGGTTCAAGCAATTCTCCTGCCTCAGCCTCCCAAGTAGCTGGGACTACAGGTGCATGCCACTGCACCCAGCTCTCAGTGAGTTTTTTTGTTTGTTTTTAATGGATCATGCTTTTGGTGTTAAGTCTAATAACTTTTTGCCTAGCTCTAGATCCAGAAGATTTTATAAATGTTTTAAGTTTTACATTTTACACTTAAGTCTGTGATTCATTTTATTTTTACTTATATAGAGTGTGAGACTTAGTCAAAGTTAGTTTTTGTTGCTGTTGTTGTTGTTTTCCTGTGACAGAGTTTCACTCTTGTTGCCCAGGCTGGAGTGCAATGGTGCAATCTCGGATCACCGCAACCTCCACCTCCCGATTTCAAGTAAATTTTCCTGCCTCAGCCTCCTGAGTAGCTGGGATTACAGGCGTGTGCCACCCCACCCAGCTATTTTTTGTATTTTTAGTAGAGATAGGGTTTCACCGTGTTGGCGAGGCTGGTCTCGAACTCCTGACCTGAGGTGATCCACCCGCCTCGGCCTCCCAAAGTGCTGGGATTACAGGTGTGAGCCACCATGCCCAGCCAGTTCTTTTTTTTTTTCCTGAGGCTCTTGTGCTTTTAATGGCCAGCATGCATTAAAATGGCCATCAATTAAGAAAATGACCATTTAGTAGTGCTCTTTTGGGGATTTTGTTTGTCACAACAGCACCTTCATCTTGAACAATAGTTGCACATTGTAACTAGTATAAATATATCACCTATTTATTCAGGTACATAAAAATTATAATTTTATTTCAGGATAAAACAACTATTACAGGTTCAGACTCAGCAGTTCAGGGTTGTCCCTCCTGCACAAGCATTGGCCATCTCTACTCCCATATCAACGACCACTGGAAGGTCAACCACTAGCCTAGTGTCTGTGCAAATTAGGGAAAGGAGCCCCCCAGGAGGATGCAGCCCCATGGCACGTGGCTTGGCGAGTGGCACATGGACTAGAAGAGTGAGATCATAAAACTTTGGGTGGTGTGCAAGGGAGATGGGAAGGGAGAGCCTACCTTTCAACTGCCATGAGCTAGGAGATACATTGGACAAATGAGCTAGAACACAAGAGTGAATGTGTTGAATGAGGACTGAGGCTTTGCTATGAGTACAGCATGTGAATGTCATGGACAGATCAGGGCTCTTGCTTATTGCATAAATGTTGGTCTTGGCTGGGCACAGTGGCTTATGCCTGTAATCGCTGCACTTTAGGAGGCTGGAGTGGGAGGGTTGCTTGAGGCCAGGAGTTTGAGACCAGCCTGGGCAACACAGCAAGACCCTGTCTCTACAAAATACATAAATAAATAAAAAACCCAGCTAAGCATGTGACTCCTGCCTGTAGTCCTAGCTACAGGAGGCTGAGACAGGATGATCACTTGAGCCTAGAAGTTTCAGGCTGCAATGGGTCATAATCATGCCATTGCACTCCAGCCTGGGCAATAGAGCGAGACCCTGTCTTAAAAAAAAAAAAGTTGTTCTTGACCTTGACCCTTTACATGACAGGTGCCGTGGGTCTCCCACCCATGCCAGGAAGTTGCTTCATCTTTTGGATGTTGTAGACAGCCCTCTTAGGAGATCATCAAGTCCCTTGTATTTTCCCTCTTAAAACTTTCCTGTGGAAAAAAAATTGAAACACAATTGCATGGAAAAATAACAAACACCTGTGTGGCTGGCACAGACTAAAAATTTAACCTTTCTTGTTTTCAGAAAATTATAAATGAAATAAAACACTACAGATCAAGTTGAAGTCCCTTTTCTGTCCCTCCTCTAGCCAACCCCCAGCAGAGAGCCACCATCATAAATTTAATATATGTTGTGCTGAAGCACATTTTATACTTTTAGCACATCTCTGAGTCCATAAGTAGTACAGTTGCCCTCTAGTATCTATGGGGGGCTGGTTGCAGGACCTCCCTTGTATACCAAAATCCTTGGATGCTCAAGCCTGTGGTATAAAATGGTGTCGTATTTTCATATAACCTATATGCATCCTCCCATGTACTTTAGATAATCTCTAGACTACTTACAATACCTAATACAGTATCTACACATCACTTCATTTGTGTGGATTCATTATAGTACTTAGTGAGTAGCAAGTTCAAGATCTAAGTTATTAGTTTTACCAGCTGTATAGCAGTCCATCCTATGACTATATCTCTAGCAGTGAAATTGCTGTGCTGAAGAGTTGACATTTTCAGCTTTTTTAGGTATTGCCCTGGCGAGATTGTGCTACTGTGACCACCAACAGCAACCAAGTTTTGCTATTTTCCCACATCCTTGCAAATATTTAGTATTGCTGGACTGTAAAGTATCTGCTGCTGGGCTCAGTGGCACGACCCTGTAGTCCTAACTACTTTGGAAGCTGAGGTGGAAGGATTACTTGAGGCCAGGAGTTAGAGGCCAGCCTGGGCAGCATAGACACTGTTGCTAAGGAAAAGAGTTTGCCACTCTGGTGGGGGTGAAAGAGTATCTCACTGTGGTTTTAATTTATACTTCCCTAATTACCAGTGAGATTGGGCATCTTTTAAAATATATATTGGTAATGACTTCTGTGTCTATTCTGTTCCTATTCATCGCCCATTTATTGTGTGAGATTATTTGTCCTTATTGATTTGTGTTTTTTAAAACACAGGCTAAATATTAATCCTTTGTCTCTTATATATAAAATGAAATTTATAAATCTAGGCCGTTGCTTGTCTTTTAGCCTTGTTGATGATGTAAGTTTCTCTGTGGACCTAGGGACCAGCCTCCTATTGGGGGTAAGGAGCAGAGGCCAGTCCATGGCTTGGAACAAAACAGGATATTGCTTTAAATTTCATTTTGAAAGCTTCACTGGTGGCTAGCTAGTATGGCACCCTCTCCAGGAAGCAGGGGGTGGCCTCAGCGTGGGGACTATTCCTGCAGTTCTCTGGGCCCCTCAGAAATCAAGGTTCTGAGTCCTTCATCCTCCCTCCCCAGTGGCTTCTGAAGAGGCCTTTCCTAGGGCCTGAGGCGATTCCATCCCCCAGCAGGGGCAGGGTCCACCTGTAAACCTCTGGCCTGGGTTCCAAGAACCTCTACCCGGAAGGTAATATGTAACAGGAGGCAAAACAAACAGCTTCTCCTCTTATATTCTCCATGGCAGACCTGTTTGCCCAGGCATTTGCAATCCTCCCTGTCAACTGTGGCTCCCTCAGAGCCCAGCTCTGCCTGTGGTCTCTAATGACCGTGTCAGAACTGTGCAATCCTTTGTGCCCACAGTGACCTCTAGCCCCTGACTTTAGTTGCCGGCCCTGAGTGTCACAGAATGCCACAGCTATTTCACCTGCATTGCCCTGAACCAGCTGGCTCATGTTTTCTGTCCAGTTCCTGCTGGTAGGCAAGGCTGGGCTGGGCAGGGCTGACGCTGGGGCAGAAGGCTTTCCAGGTGGGTCCGACCAGGTGGCTGCACAGGTAGGGTGCAGAGCCACTGTGGGTTGCTGCCAGGAGAGGTGAGCTGGCTCACAGGAGCAGAACAATGAGAGAAGATGCAGCAAAGAAAAAGAATCAGACACCACAAGGAGATCATGGAAAAGTCAGTGAGCGCTCAAGGACTGCTAAGTGAGAGGCCTAGTGAGGGAAGCTGCTGAAGGCGCCATCCCGGGAGGGGCTCCCCATGGGCCAGAGGCACTCAGAGGACTCCCCATCAGCCTGCAGGGCCCCAGGGCAGGACATGGATGGGCTGAGGAGTAAAGAGCAGTACTCTTGGAAAGGGGTCCAGATTTGCCACCCATGAGGGTCAGAACCTTAAGAAAATGAACTCCTTGCCGGGCATGGTGGCTCAAGCCTGTAATCCCAGCACTTTGGGAGGCCGAGACAGGCGGATCACGAGGTCAGGAGATCGAGACCATCCTGGCTAACCCGGTGAAACCCCATCTCTACTAAAAAATACAAAAAACTAGCCGGGCAAGGTGGCGGGCGCCTGTAGTCCCAGCTGCTCGGGAGAATGGTGTAAACCCAGGAGGCAGAGTTTGCAGTGAGCTGAGATCCGGCCACTGCAGTCCAGCCTGGGCGACAGAGCGAGACTCCATCTCAAAAAGAAAAAAAAAA